>NW_027496146.1:0-117500 GCF_021521415.1 Bidens hawaiensis
AGATAGTTTCCCAATCTAGAATTTGAAAACTTAAATCCCTTTTAAAATAAGTTGAACACAATCCTTTTATACGACACTCGAATCGCTTGTGAACTTGATGTGGGATAAAGGTACCCTAACCGCACTTAAGGAAACATGTGAGTTTGAGGTGGGTTTACAATATTTGTGGGATAAAGGTGACCTAACCACTTGTATTTGTAAACTCACATGTGTGTGTAAGTAGGACGACTTGATTTGGAAACCATGTGAATAGGGTCACCGAAGCATGGCATATAAAGGTGTTGATGGGATTAAACATGCCAACAAAACATATGATGTATGCCGGATCCCATAAAGCTAGAAGTTGCAAAGGGTTTCAATTGTCAAACATTGACTACCTTGTTAATTGAATAGGAGGATAAAGGTCACCTAACTATTATTTGAATGAAACGTTGGATTTTAGATTTTAATCATTAATTGTCTTGAGACATTAAAGGGTATTAACGATTAAAATTTATTAATGATATCGAAAATACTAAATTGAACTTTGTTAAATTTATAGATGGTCGCAAACAACCCCACCGAAAGCAATTATCCCACTTGTGCATAATCTATCACTGAGATCCATTCTGGACAAGGATCGTCTAAATTACAACAATTTTATGGATTGGTATCGAATCTTGAGAATTGTTCTCAAGCAAGAAATGAAATCCTATATTTTGGACGATCCTATTCTTGATAAACCTGATGTTAATGACTTGGATGCCTACAATGATTGGTTAAAATTGTTGGTGCACATTGTGTGGCCGTCGCTTGGCGAATAGTTTAGAATGTTTATGTTGTATGCTGTACACCTAGGTAGTGGTTCACGCTGAAAGTGATCCATTTGAAAGAGCATTATCAAATGGATACTCATTCGATCGAATGAGTTTCTGATTCGATCGAATGAGTCTGCCATGTCGATCGAATAGGACTCATTCGATCGAATGAGTCCTGACCGAAGGCAGCGGGTATAAATACCAGCTTTCAGGCGGTGAACAGGAAAGAGTTTAAGGATTTGCGGTGCCCGGGGCCCAGGTGCTGTCCGGATGAGGGGGGAGGCCATGCTCGACCTCCTCCTACCATAGATCGTGATTTCAGTGTTTAAACAAGCATGTAATCTTTCGTTTTTATCAATGAAATCGTTTGTTTCGTGTTTGTTTCTATCCGTCTTTGGTTATCAAACCTTCCGTCTCGAACGCGCTCGGATCGTCTCGGTCCCGGGCTGAACCAACAATTGGCATCAGAGCTTAAGGTTCTTGATTCACGAAAGATTCGTGGTGATATTCGTGTTTTTCTCGTGAAAATCATATATTTTGCTTGAAAAATCTTCGAAATCAAGTGTTTTTGTTCTTGGTGTTCATTGTGTTCTTATCAAAAACTCATAAAAGTCATATATTTTGGTTTTTGATCTCAAGATTTGGTGTTAAAATTCCGGGTTTTAACAAGAACATTCATCGTGTTCTTCGTTTTTAAACGTTTGATCCATTTTTGTTTGGTTGGTTATTTGTTTAAGTGTTAATACACTTAAAAGAGTCATTTTTTGCTTCCAAATCAACTAGGATTCGTGTTATTGAATTTACAACCGAAAATCTGGTCAAATCTTCTAAGTTTGGAAATTCATAAATTCCGATCGAACAAGTCGTATTTTTGGAACTCATTCGATCGAATAAGCCTCTTATTCGATCGAACCAGTTTGAATTTTGACCGAATCAGTTTTTCCCGCCGTGATCTGCGCCAAGTCCATTCGATCGAATCAGTTCATCCTTTCGATCGAACCTGATTCCAGTCGATCGAACAAGTCTCAGATTCGATCCACCTATTCGATCTCTTTCTTAGTCGACTGCCAGAACCCTTTCGATCGAACCGGAGATCCATTCGATCGAACCAGTCACCGCATTCGATCGAACTAAATCGTATTCGATCGGATAAGATTCGGAAGACCAGAACAGTGAATCAGTCAGTCATTCGATTGAATCAACTCACATTCGATCGAATAAAGAGTACATTCGATCGAATCAATCACTTTCGATTAGAAGATCAAAGATTAAAGCAAAGAAGCAAACATGTCTACCAGTTCAAGTACAAACAAAAGGATCCAATCGATCCTTGAGAGTGATTCAGAATCTGGAAGCTTCAACAAGCCTCCAAAGTTGATGGCACTCAATGAGTTTACTACCTGGAAGACAAGATTCCAGATTCATATCACAGGTGTGAATCCTGGACTATGGGAAGCGGTTCAGACAACGTGGGTGCATCCTACAAACGATGATGGTGAAAGCCTGAGCTACTTTAGGCTGTCAGAAGAACAAAAGATAGCCTTTGATGCTGAAAAGAAAGCCTTCTCCTTACTGTCTCAAGCTCTCTCCAGCGATCTCTTCCATCAGTTTAACCAGTTCACAACAGCATCAACACTTTGGAACGCACTGGTTGAACGATGCGAAGGATCTGAGTCACTTAAAGAAATTCACGCACGGGAGCTAAAGCGTGAATTTGATTTGTTTGGTCCAGAATCCGGAGAAGACATTGAATCGTTGCTGTCAAGGTTCTATCATCTTATGTCAGAGCTAAAGTCCTATAATGTCAAAACAACAGGGACTGAAAAGGTTAGATGTCTCGCTCAAGGACTCCCAACAAGCTGGAACACCTTCCTGACTGTGATGAGAAGAAGTCATCAATTGGAGACGATTCTTCTTTCTGACTTTATTAAAGAAATCAGACAGGAAGACGCTGAATTAAGAGCATCCTCCAGGAAACCCAGAGCAACATCTGACAAGTCACTGTACATGTCAAAATCACCAATGTCAGATTCAAATGACCATGCTCCAATGAAGACTGCGTTTGTCTCCTCAATGTCAAATCAATCTAAGGAGACCGAAACGAGATCTTCTGCACCACCAACATCAAATTCCGGACATTCAAGTTCTAACTCCGGACCCAAGTCAACTGAAAAGGCAACGTTAAACACTGAAGGCTTGGGAAAGGTAACGGTGGAAGTTGCCAAAGAACATATGGCAACGTTAGGCACAATAATTGAATCATACAGTTTAATGGTGGCTGGTAAACTTGGCAACAGTCATCTGGACAGCGATGACTATGAACAGCTAGATGAAGACGATATGGAACGCATCGACATAATGTGGGCACTTGGCAGCGAGTTCCGTAGGGCTAGAAAGTGGGCTAAGAAAACAGGCCAAGCTCTTTCAATCAACAATAAATCCAAGTTTGGATTTGATAAAACAAAAGTTAAATGCTACAACTGTGGCGAACTTGGTCATTTTGCCAAGGAGTGCTCTAAACCAAAGAGGGAAGGTCACCAATATCCCTTCCGAACTACTTCAACTTCATCTACTCCTGCCGCAGCCGCTGCAAATGTCAACAATGAGAGACAACTGGTCCCTCAGAATCGAACAACAGCGAACAACGCCAACATCAACAATGAAGCTGCTCTTGCTGTTCAAGGTGATGAAGGCGAGTCCTGGAACTTCAGCATTAACATGGCTGACATCAACATTGTGAATCAAGACTCAGAATCTGGGTCTGATGATTCCTCAACTGATGAAGAATACATTGTCGAGGAGCTAGCTACTGAAGTAAATGAAGGAGAGCATGAAGCTGAGGTGTCATCAGTGGAGATTAAGGAGGATCAAGCAAAAGAGTCAAATGTTCCTCAATCATTTCCAAGTTCAACAATTCCTGCAGAAGCTGCTACTGTTGAAGAAGTCAACGAAGTACTGTCAAAAGCAACTTCTGCATCCTGTTGAAGAATGGTGATTCGCAATCACGAAGTTAATGATGTGTCTTTGTCTCCGATGATGAATCTGCATACAAACTAATCTGTTTAGGGGGAGTAGCTGTGGATCGGAAGCCTCATCAAAGATTGCCCAATACATTATTAAGTCAGCGGAAGACGATATGAGCTTACACGTCTATATATTGGGATACACGCCAACGTCTGAGGGGGAATTTCTATAGTTGGTTGTTTTTAAACAGATTGTTTTGTCTGAAGATGTCAGCAATGGAGAACACTTTGCATCATTAACCGAGAGTTCAGTCTAAGGGGGAATCTTGCTGCAATGATGGTATTCTTCAACGTGATTATCAAGATATAGCAGAAGATTTGACTGAAGATTGCAAGAGGTGTCTACAGCAATTCGCAAGCAACGTCCAAGGGGGAATATGTTGGTGCACATTGTGTGGCCGTCGCTTGGCGAATAGTTTAGAATGTTTATGTTGTATGCTGTACACCTAGGTAGTGGTTCACGCTGAAAGTGATCCATTTGAAAGAGCATTTTCAAATGGATACTCATTCGATCGAATGAGTTTCTGATTCGATCGAATGAGTCTGCCATTCGATCGAATAGGACTCATTCGATCGAATGAGTCCTGACCGAATGGCAGCGGTATAAATACCAGCTTTCAGGCGTGAACAGGAAAGAGTTTAAGGATTTGCGTGCCCGGGGCCCAGGTGCTGTCCGGATGAGGGGGGAGGCCATGCTCGACCTCCCCCTGCCATAGATCGTGATTTCAGTGTTTAAACAAGCATGTAATCTTTCGTTTTTATCAATGAAATCGTTTGTTTAGTGTTTGTTTCTATCCTTCTTTGGTTATCAAACCTTCCGTCTCGAACGCGCTCGGATCGTCTCGGTCCCGGGCTGAACCAACAAAAATACACCAAGGATTCGGTGCAAGTTTCTTGCCTCATGTTGGGAATAATGATTCCCGAGATCCAAAAGGATTTCGAGAATCATGGGGCATATGACATGATCACCCAGCTTAAGGAAATGTTCCTTCCTCAAGCTAGGGTGGAACGCTTCAAAACGGTTTCGAGCGTTTCATTCATGCCGTATGGAAGAAACCCAATCTGTCTCAGCTTATATGCTTAAGATGAAAAGCCACATTGATCGGCTTGAACGGCTTAACTGTCCCATCTCAAAAGAGTTAGCCACGGATATGATCCTTAATGGCTTAACTAAAAGATGTGAGACATTCGTTATGAATTAAAACATGAATGGATGGGACAAGAGTATTGATGAGCTTCACGCAATGCTCAAAACAGCCAAAGCCGGAATGGGTAAAAAGAAAGGTTTTACCCGTTCTTGCGATCAATGAAGGAGGCTTGAAGAAGAGGCTGTCACACCCCGACTAGGTAGTTGCGGAAGCGTAATACGGGAATGTAACAGATAACACTGGTATCAACAACATTGTTTATAAAGAAATTCATAAACTCATTTACATCATATTACATAGGTTGGTACTACGTTTACAAACTAGATGAGAATCACATAACCGGTTTACGAGCTTTTATTTAATATTATGTATCTGCGTCTATTCACAGCTATTCAACTCTTCTCCTAACACCAAGCACGTAAGCAAATCATTCCACTTTTGCTTTACCTGAAAAGCATGTTAAAACGGGTCAACTACGTCTAGTTGGTGAGTTTCAAGTTTCACGAGTATCAATGAAATCAGTACACGAATTCGTAAAGTTTACAGTGTGTATGTATATATGTCTGTGTATGATGTATTATACTAAGCCACAAGTGAAACCGAAACGAGCTAAAACACATGGCCTCCACTGCCCATGCACTCCCGTTGGCATTTAACAGCCACTTTGCCCCAAGTATGTACTATGTCTAACACCACATAGCAGTATGTAAAAATATAATGACAATGTGCAACTGGGTTTACATATGTTCCGGCATACCCCTCCGGCTCTGTCAGTTGGGTTTGTCAAACCGATAGTACTATCCACACGTCACCGGCACGAAGTTAATCACTTGTGTTTGTGGGGACTTGTCAAGTGTTAGTACTTAGATAATCCACATCATCACACGTTTTCAAGTATATCAGTTTATGTAAACATGCTTTTCACCCCAAAAGTTCGTAAAACAGTTTAGAAAGTGGGGGTCGTGAACCTCACCTTATCGTAGTTCGCACAGAAATCACGTATCAATAAGTCAGATGCCTCGTTTATAGCCTGATTCCTATAAACGGTATCGTATCGTTATTACTAGTACAATGTTCAAGCTAAGTCGGGCTGTATAGATAATCTGGGTATAGCTGTTAGGCCCAGAACATGACCATAGTCTTAGATTGTGACGTTGTATACTATGAAATGTTTTAAAACTAGATTTGGCTCAGTTTCACCGTTTCCCGAACCTAGCTCAGTTGATCGTTTATACGTTTCGGGATTAGGTAAGATTACATAAAACTTAAGTAAATATATTGATTGATAAAATGATTTGATTTATGAAAGAATTTTAAAGTTTCGGTGTCTGGTTTGATTGCAGGGTTCGTTTCCGTTTTTACACGAGTTTGATTATACAAAACGCGCACAATCCACCCGATTTGTCCGGAATTCCCGTAAAAAGTTCGTTTTTATTAATATCATTCAAAAATATGATATTTGGCCACTTTTGACATTTTGACATACCAGTCAGTCCGTTAAACACAAAACTGCCGGTTTCGTTAAAACAATTATAATTTAAATCTTTGATTAATCATAACTAAATATGTACTTATATATAAATTATGTAAATTTTTATAAATATACATTAAGACATGGAGAATTTTATAAAAATATTTTCAGAAATTTTATGATTATTTATTTATTTATAAAAATTCATTTAATAGGTTATAATCGTGTAATAAATGGCCCGTTTATATCAAACGACCTCCGAAAAATCTGATAATTTTTACCAATGACCCCAATGTTATTACATAGCCCCTGCAAAATTTCCAGAACCTAACTCTTTTGACAAAATGTCTTTTTGTGCGTTTTTCGGCTGTTAAAATTCGGTTAAGCCATGATTGCACAAACCATACTTAGACATTTCCAATAATTCCCAAACTTTACCAGTGATCTTGCCATCACATATTAAACTCCAAAACCAAGTTTCATAATTTTTCAATATGTTTAGCTATTTTTCCAAATAAACGCTCATAAACGGGAGTAAATTCACCAAATATTCTCCGTTTATCGAAAAATTACCAAATTTGAACAGGGACTCATTTATATGATCCCTAATGTCCCTGCAAGTTTTCACAAGCTAACAACAAGCACGTCACAACCTAATACTAAACAGCCCCTAAACGAGTGTTACGGGTTTACCTTGTCGGTTTTCGATGAATTTTGCTAGCTTAAACGACTTTCCGGGTCTCGGGTTGCAAACTCAGTATATCTACATATCATATAACATCAAACCAAGCATAAATCATCCATGTAACAGCCTTGATAATTAGGGTTTCGGTTTTGGGTTCAAACCGAACTTTCTAACCGTAAAAACGTTGTATTCATGTTCTAATCCGCGTTTTTGACCAAAAAAGTATATGTTCCTGGTTTGTAAACATGTTTAACATCAAAACATGATTTACTTGATTTTTAGGGTTTTTGAATGGTTAAACATGTTTAAAACTAACTAAAACATGTTTATATGTTAATTATAGTTAATGAAATCAAGTTAAAAATGATGAAATAATCAAAATACCTAGAGTTTTTGAAGGAAGGTTGATAGAGCAGAGCTGGAGCTGCTTGGACTTCAAACTTTATGAATTAGAATGGATAAATAAACTTAAGGTGTAAGTTATATAAAAAAGTGTGATGTTTGGTGAGTGTTCCGATCGGAACTAAGTAAAGGCCCTTAATGGGCTGTTTTGGCCCATTACTCCAATCATACAAGCCCAAACATGAAAAGCCCACTTCAAATTTAGTTCGGGTTCGGTTTTTTCGCAAGAAAATTAATTCGGGTGTGAGAAATAGCGCAAAAACACGTGTTTTTCAGCTTATTTTTGTAAAATAAGAAAAACGTACTGACTCGTTGTAAAATTCCAAAATATTTTCACGGATTGCTTAGAACATGTCATATAAGTGTTTTATAAATCTTTTTCGGCTTAACGGATGCTACAATGCTTGTTTCGATATTAACGATTGCGTTTTAAGCTTATAGCGTATCGATAAACGAAACCTTTTTCGTTTAAAGAGTTTTAAACGTACTAAGGCCTAATATCAATATGTTAGCCTCTATAACATATATATAACTCGTATATGACCCCTCAGTATGTATACGGGTCATAATTAGTATCGGTCGGTTACTCGTTTAAACACTACGAATTAACCGATTTATCGTTTACTTGTTACGTAATGAATATAGTATACCTCGTTTTGTCATGAATGTCACATTCTCCCCCGTTAAGAAATTTCGTCCTCGAAATTTAATGTGTCATCGGTTTTCTAGGGAACAGGTGTGGGTATTTCTTTCGGAATTCGTCATTTCGTTCCCAAGTATATTCGGGTCCTTGTTTTGAATTCCACCGAACTTTTACCAATGAAATTTTGTTATGTCGTAACTGTTTGGTTTTCCCGTCTACAATTTCTACCGGTTCCTCTACGAAGTTGAGCTTTTCGTTGATCTGAACATCTTCCAGTGGTACTATTGTCGTTTCATCAGTCAAACACTTTTTCAAATTCGATACATGAAACACGTCGTGAATAGTGCTCAGTTCTAAGGGTAGCTTTAATCGGTAAGCTACAGGACCAATTTTTGCGACAATCTCAAAAGGTCCGATGTATCTCGGGCTAGTTTACCAGTCTTTCCAAATCTTATAACACCTTTCCATGGCGATACTTTTAAAAATACCTTATCACCTATTTCAAATGATAACGGTTTTCTGCGAACATCGGCATAACTCTTTTGTCGGTCACGGGCAGCTTTCAATTTTTGTTTAACTTGGTGAATCTTATCGGTGGTTTCCTGAATTAAATCGGATCTTGAAATTTGAGTATCACCCACTTCGGTCCAACATAGTGGTGATCTACATTTTCGCCCGTATAGAGCTTCATAAGGTGCTGCTTGTATACTACTTTGATAATTGTTATTGTAAGAGAATTCAATGAGCGGGAGGTGTTGATCCCAATTCCCTTTGAAGTCCAGTACACAAGCACAAAGTAAATCTTCTAAGGTTTGGATGGTTCGTTCGGATTGACCATCGGTTTGGGGATGGTAAGCTGTACTTAGGTCGATTCGGGTTCCCAAGGCTTCTTGTACTGCTTGCCAGAAATGTGAAGTAAAGTGACTGTCTCGATCGGAAATAATCGAAAGAGGTACTCCGTGTCGAGATACTATTTCATCAATGTAAATTTGAGCGAGTTTTTCGGTTGTGTAGTTGTTACGGATGGGAATAAAGTGTGCGGATTTGGTTAATCGGTCCACAATTACCCAAATTGCGTTGTGTCCTCGAGAAGTTTTAGGAAGGTGTGTCACAAAGTCCATGGTAATTTGTTCCCATTTCCATTGTGGGATTTCGGGTTGTTGTAACATTCCCGAAGGTTTTTGGTATTCCGCCTTTACCCTTGCACATGTTGCACATTTACTTACATACACGGCTATATCCTTTTTCATACCAGGCCACCAGTAAAATTCTTTAACATCCTTATACATCTTATCAGTACCTGGATGAATAGAATATTTGGATTTGTGTGCTTCATCAAGAATCAACTTTCGGAGTTTATGAAGTGTTGGAATCCAGACCCGGTTTTTGTAATAATATACTTCATCAATTTTCTTCTCAAAATTCTTTTCATTTCCATGTAGTTCTTCTTTTTCTAGCTGATCTGCCTTCAAGGCCTCATCTTGTGTAACGCGAACTTGTTCGGTTAGGCTACTTTGAACAATCATTCCGAGTGCTCGTACCCTTAATGGTTTGATTCTGTCTTTTCGGCTTAAAGCATCAGCTACTACGTTGGCTTTACCCGGATGGTATTTAATCTCACAATCATAATCATTTAACAGTTCTACCCATCTCCTTTGTCTCATGTTTAGCTCTTTCTGATCGAATATGTGTTGTAGGCTGTTGTGATCAGTATAGATGGTACATTTAGTGCCATACAAGTAATGTCTCCAAATCTTCAATGCAAAGATAACTGCTCCCAATTCCAAATCATGGGTCGTATAATTCTTTTCATGTACTTTTAATTGTCGGGAAGCATATGCTATTACTTTCTTTCTTTGCATCAGTACGCATCCTAAACCTTTACGAGATGCGTCACAATATACCACCAATTCATCCGTTCCATCTGGAAGGCTTAATATTGGAGCCTCACATAACTTCTGTATTAACATTTGGAAGGCCATTTCTTGTTCTTCTCCGCATTCATATGCTCGATCTTTTTGAGTTAGGAGGGTTAGAGGTTGTGCAATACTTGAAAAGTTTTCAATGAATCTTCTATAATACCCGGCTAGTCCTAAGAATTGACGAATTTCTCTTGGTGACTTAGGCACTTGCCAATTCTTAATGGCCTCAATTTTACTTGGGTCTACTTGGATTCCTTGATGGTTCACAATGTGTCCCAAAAACTGTACTTCTTGTAGCCAAAACTCACATCTGGACAACTTTGCGTATAACTTTTCTTGCCTCAATAATTTTAAGATTTCCCGTAAATGTTGTTCGTGTTCCTCCTTACTTCTTGAATATATCAAAATGTCATCGATAAACACTATCACAAACTTGTCAAGGTAAGGTTTGCAAACTCGGTTCATGAGGTCCATAAACACTGCAGGTGCATTTGTCAACCCAAACGGCATAACCAAAAATTCATAGTGACCATACTGAGTTCGGAAAGCTGTTTTTGGTACGTCTTCTTCCTGAATTCTTACTTGATGATAACCAGATCTAAGATCAATTTTTGAAAAATACTTCGCACCTTGGAGTTGATCAAACAAGTCATCAATTCGAGGTAAGGGGTATCTGTTCTTTATAGTCACTTTATTCAATTCCCGGTAATCAATACACATTCGAAAACTCCCATCCTTCTTATTTACAAACAACACTGGTGCTCCCCATGGTGAGTAACTAGGGCGAATAAAACCCCTGTCGAGTAATTCTTGTAACTGGTTGGACAGTTCTTGCATTTCAGAAGGTGCAAGTCTATAAGGTGCCTTAGCAATGGGTGCTGCTCCCGGTATCAAGCCAATATGGAATTCAACTTGTCGGGTCGGTGGTAAACCAGGCAACTCATCGGGGAATACATCTGAATACTCGTGTACCACTGGGATGTCTTCAATTCGTTTTTCCTCGGGTTCCTTAACTGTTACGTTCGCCAAGTATAAAGTACAACCTTGGCGTAAATATCTCAATGCCTTAAGTTGAGATATGAGAGGCAGTACCGTACCAGATTTCTCACCTTGAACAATCATAGCTTCATCATTCGAAAGAGGTATCCTAACGATCTTATCTTTACAGACAATTTCAGCTTTATACTTAGATAGCCAGTCCATACCGACTATAACATCGAAACTTCCCAATTCTACTGGAAGTAAATCAATAAGGAATGGGTGGTCATTTAAGATAAGGGAACAGTTTCGGGCTATTCGATTAACAAGTATAGACTTACCGTTAGCGAGTTCTATAGTGTATGGTTTTGTTAGTTCACTAACTGGCATATTTTCTAAAGGTAAGAAGTTAACAGATACGAAACTTCTATCGGCACCCGTATCAAACAAAACTGAAGCATACTGATCCGAAACTAAGAATGTACCTATCACCACATTCGGATCATGACGCGCTTCACCCGGTCCTAATACAAACGCGCGTCCCCTAGCTGCATTGGAGGTTGATGCTTGTGCTTGGTTCTGCCTTCTCACTGTACCCGGGTTCAAATTGGGGCAGTATCTCCGAAAATGTTCTGTACTGCCACATTCATAGCAGGCACGGAGGTTCGTAGTTGGTGGGGTTTGTTGGTTGAGTTGTGGGCGGGTTGGTTGAGGTCGAGGGAGTTGAGTTGATTGCGGTGGACGGTTAACAGTGTTGGTGGGGGTTCTACAGTTAGGGGCATAGTGTCCCGTTCTTCCACACTTTTGACAAATGATCGGTTTGCAATCACCCACATGATGAAAGTTACATCTTCTGCACTTCGGTAGCGTCCCTTTATAGGTCTCTTGTTTAACATTAGAACTGGTCATGGCATAACTTCGGGTATTCGGACGAGTCCGCTTGTTTTGAGAGTTTCCTTGCATTCTTGTCCCATAATCAGTTCGTTTTAAACTTGTTGTTTCACCTGGCATCCTTATCACTCCACTTCTTATCAGATCAAAAGTAACGACACCCGTTTGAGATACAGCACTTTCTAATGTCGGGTGGGCAACTGAATTCACTATACTTCTCACAGGAGGGGTTAGTCCCCAGATATAACGTTCAATTTGTTTCGCTTCCGGTGTAACTAACCATGGAACTAAGCGGGACAGTTCGTTAAAATGATTCGTGTATCCTACATGGTCTGCTCCTTTCATTTCCAAATTCCATAACTCGTGTTCCAACCTCTGAATCTCGCTTTTAGGACAAAAATGCTCTAGCATGAGGGTTTTTAATTCAGTCCATGACATACGATTAATAGCATCTTGTCCCCTTATTTGGACTACCGTGTTCCACCACATCAGCGCTTGGTCTAGAAACATACTGGTAGCAAATCTGACCACGCGGTTCGGTGGACACTCACTGATATTAATTACTGATCGGTCTTTTCTATCCATTTGACCAGTCCGCTTGGTCCTTCAATACCCTTAAACTCAATCGGTTTACATGATGTAAATTGTTTGTATAAGTACTCCTGACGCGGGGGTTCTCGGTTATTATTATTATCGGTATTGGTCCGAGTATTATCATTATTAGTTGTGTTAACAACCGGTACAGGGTTTGGGTTCGGGATATTATCAGGGTGCACAACAGGTTCTGGGTTCCCAGTGACATTCATAGTTGGGAGAGTGTTATTATTATTTATGACATTATCAGTATTCACCGGGGTAGTAACACCCGGGGCTACATTAATGTCCGGCGGAGGTGTATTAACAGTGGCCGTGGTGGTGCTCGTAGGTTGATTAACAGTATTGTTAGCACGTATGCCTGCAGTGACTTGTGCTACAATTGTTGGTATCACTGCTTGTAGTTGACGAGCAATCATTGCGGCCACTTCCGCCTCAGACAAAGGGTTTGTTTTCCTCGGGGCCATTCTATAGAATAATCAATTATATAATAATCAATATCGTTTCACTATTACCAGCACAACTTTACGATATTACACTTTCACAACACATAACTATGCCAAAGAAAACACGTTTGTATTAATTATAATCATTACTGTACATATGCATCCAAAATTAGCGCATAGGCTTAACCTGGTATAGGCCAGCGCTTGTATATGCGTATCAACATTTGTCACTAAGTGACATGTAGACTTAACCCGATAAGGGCCAGTGCTTGAAATAGTACTAAACCACAAACAACTCCCAAGTCAGCCCAACACGCTGTAACAAAATGCTGCCTGGGATATCAAAAGACTATATACATAAGACTAGACTACTATATCCTATCCATTCCTGGTAACATGAAGCCACAACCAAACAACAGCAGCCACTAGGGCCGCATTAACCGTTAAGCATACCCCCAGTAGTATCATCGCTCGATCCTGACGCCCGTGGCTGTGAGCACTGGATCTTTGCACAATTCTGATTTCTTGCTGCATGTACCGCATGTGATCTTGCATATCATGTCTATGCAGGTTTAGGTTATTTATAGAATGTGAGTGGTCTACAAGCTGATCAGTCGCTAAACCAAACCATGCTGAATCAGAATAACGAGGTGGCTCGGGTACCGGGGCGGGTAAACCCCAAGTAGGAATAGGTATCTCAGTGACCTGGACACGTGATGTTTCTCCCCTATGGTACGTAGATCGAGGTGGGAGAGAAGTGTGCTCAGGTGGACGCACTGAAATGCGAGTGGTCTGACGGTTTCTAATAGTGGGTGGGGGTACTGGTGTATGCTGTACAGGTGGAGTAGGGGATCTGGGTGCTCTAACAGGTGAACGATAAGCACTAGTAGCTCCCTGTCCTGCAGCATTCCTAGGGGATTCCCTAGGGGGGTAGGTGTCACAACGGTAACCCGATAAGTCGGGTTGATCTGGGGGTACTTCGCGTGGAATTACCGCATCTGCACCTTCTTCTATTTCCTCTGGTTCCTCCTCAGTTTCCTCTTCCGGATCCTCCTCTTCCTCCTCAGGCCCTATTGGTAGGGTATTAGGTAAACGATCAGTAGATCTTGACATATTCCTGCACAATTGTTAGTGATAAGAATAATATCCTTCTATATTAATCATAGTAAAATAAAAGTCAGTATTTATACACATAAGCACAAATAATCGTTTATATACTCAAATATTTATCTATTATTATATTTTATACACATATGTTGCTGTTTTTACCTATTCGATTGTTTATCGACTTCTTCTCGAATTTCCTCGTACAAACAAGTCTGTTATTACGTTCCGGACCATAATAACCCACTTGTCCATTCGCGTTCATCACGAGAATCATTCGTGTATAATATTTAATATTATTTTATTCCCAGAGTTAATCGAGCCTACGGTTATCTTAGGGTATCCTAAGGGACATCCTAATTCTTTATAACCAATGGCTCTGATAACAACTTCTGTCACACCCCGACTAGGTAGTTGCGGAAGCGTAATACGGGAATGTAACAGATAACACCGGTATCAACAACATTGTTTATAAAGAAATTCATAAACTCATTTACATCATATTACATAGGTTGGTACTACGTTTACAAACTAGATGAGAATCACATAACCGGTTTACGAGCTTTTATTTAATATTATGTATCTGCGTCTATTCACAGCTATTCAACTCTTCTCCTAACACCAAGCACGTAAGCAAATCATTCCACTTTTGCTTTACCTGAAAAGCATGTTAAAACGGGTCAACTACGTCTAGTTGGTGAGTTTCAAGTTTCACGAGTATCAATGAAATCAGTACACGAGTTCGTAAAGTTTACAGTGTGTATGTATATATGTCTGTGTATGATGTATTATACTAAGCCACAAGTGAAACCGAAACGAGCTAAAACACATGGCCTCCACTGCCCATGCACTCCCGTTGGCATTTAACAGCCACTTTGCCCCAAGTATGTACTATGTCTAACACCACATAGCAGTATGTAAAAATATAATGACAATGTGCAACTGGGTTTACATATGTTCCGGCATACCCCTCCGGCTCTGTCAGTTGGGTTTGTCAAACCGATAGTACTATCCACACGTCACCGGCACGAAGTTAATCACTTGTGTTTGTGGGGACTTGTCAAGTGTTAGTACTTAGATAATCCACATCATCACACGTTTTCAAGTATATCAGTTTATGTAAACATGCTTTTCACCCCAAAAGTTCGTAAAACAGTTTAGAAAGTGGGGGTCGTGAAACTCACCTTATCGTAGTTTGCACAGAAATCACGTATCAATAAGTCAGATGCCTCGTTTATAGCCTGATTCCTATAAACGGTATCGTATCGTTATTACTAGTACAATGTTCAAGCTAAGTCGGGCTGTATAGATAATCTGGGTATAGCTGTTAGGCCCAGAACATGACCATAGTCTTAGATTGTGACGTTGTATACTATGAAATGTTTAAAACTAGATTTGGCTCAGTTTCACTGTTTCCCGAGCCTAGCTCAGTTGATCGTTTATACGTTTCGGGATTAGGTAAGATTACATAAAACTTAAGTAAATATATTGATTGATAAAATGATTTGATTTATGAAAGAATTTTAAAGTTTCGGTGTCTGGTTTGATTGCAGGGTTCGTTTCCGTTTTTACACGAGTTTGATTATACAAAACGCGCACAATCCACCCGATTTGTCCGGAATTCTCGTAAAAAGTTCGTTTTTATTAATATCATTCAAAAATATGATATTTGGCCACTTTTGACATTTTGACATACCAGTCAGTCCGTTAAACACAAAACTGCCGGTTTCGTTAAAACAATTATAATTTAAATCTTTGATTAATCATAACTAAATATGTACTTATATATAAATTATGTAAATTTTTGTAAAAATACATTAAGACATGGAGAATTTTATAAAAATATTTTCAGAAATTTTATGATTATTTATTTATTTATAAAAATTCATTTAATAGGTTATAATCGTGTAATAAATGGCCCGTTTATATCAAACGACCTCCGAAAAATCTGATAATTTTTACCAATGACCCCAATGTTATTACATAGCCCCTGCAAAATTTCCTGAACCTAACTCTTTTGACAAAATGTCTTTTTGTGCGTTTTTCGGTTGTTAAAATTCGGTTAAGCCATGATTGCACAAACCATACTTAGACATTTCCAATGATTCCCAAACTTTACCAATGATCTTCCCATCACATATTAAACTACAAAACCAAGTTTCATAATTTTTCAATATGTTTAGCTATTTTTCCCAAATAAACGCTCATAAACGGGAGTAAATTCACCAAATATTCTCCGTTTATCGAAAAATTACCAAATTTGAACAGGGACTCATTTATATGATCCCTAATGTCCCTGCAAGTTTTCACAAGCTAACAACAAGTACGTCACAACCTAATACTAAACAGCCCCTAAACGAGTGTTACGGGTTTACCTTGTCGGTTTTCGATGAATTTTGCTAGCTTAAACGACTTTCCGGGTCTCGGGTTGCAAACTCAGTATATCTACATATCATATAACATCAAACCAAGCATAAATCATCCATGTAACAGCCTTGATAATTAGGGTTTCGGTTTTGGGTTCAAACCGAACTTTCTAACCGTAAAAACGTTGTATTCATGTTCTAATCCGCGTTTTTGACCAAAAAAGTATATGTTCCTGGTTTGTAAACATGTTTAACATCAAAACATGATTTTACTTGAATTTTAGGGTTTTTGGATGGTTAAACATGTTTAAAACTAACTAAAACATGTTTATATGTTAATTATAGTTAATGAAATCAAGTTAAAAATGATGAAAAAATCAAAATACCTAGAGTTTTTGAAGGAAGGTTGATAGAGCAGAGCTGGAGCTGCTTGGACTTCAAACTTTATGAATTAGAATGGATAAATAAACTTAAGGTGTAAGTTATATAAAAAAGTGTGATGTTTGGTGAGTGTTCCGATCGGAACTATGTAAAGGCCCTTAATGGGCTGTTTTGGCCCATTACTCCAATCATACAAGCCCAAACATGAAAAGCCCACTTCAAATTTAGTTCGGGTTCGGTTTTTCGCAAGAAAATTAATTCGGGTGTGAGAAATAGCACAAAAACACGTGTTTTTCAGCTTATTTTTGTAAAATAAGAAAAACGTACTGACTCATTGTAAAATTCCAAAATATTTTCACAGATTGCTTAGAACATGTCATATAAGTGTTTTATAAATCTTTTTCGGCTTAACGGATGCTACAATGCTTGTTTCGATATTAACGATTGCGTTTAAGCTTATAGCGTATCGATAAACGAAACCTTTTTCGTTTAAAGAGTTTTAAACGTACTAAGGCCTAAATATCAATATGTTAGCCTCTATAACATATATATAACTCGTATATGACCCCTCAGTATGTATACGGGTCATAATTAGTATCGGTCGGTTACTCGTTTAAACACTACGAATTAACCGATTTATCGTTTACTTGTTACGTAATGAATATAGTATACCTCGTTTTGTCATGAATGTCACAGAGGCATCATCCAGAACCCAAGGCAAAGATTGCTAGTGGTAAGGGGAAAGTCAAAGGGAGGTTCAAGGGAAAGGCAAAGGCGGAACCAAAACTGAAGAAGCTAAAGGTTAGCGCTGAGGATCCATGCTTTGGTTGTGGTGAGATAGGCCATTGGATGAGAAATTGTCCAACCTATCTCAAAGAGTTGAAAGCTAAGAGGGATGTGGGGCAAACCTCAGGTACAACTTTCATGATCCATATTGATCTTAATATTATTTCTTCTAACACATGGGTATTGGATACCAGATGTGGAACTCACATATGCAATTCATTGCAGGAGTTCAGAAGAAGAAATGATTACTAGAAAGGAGATATAAGTCTCGTCATGGGCAATGGAGCAAAGGTTGACGTCCAAGCCCGAGGAGATTATGTTTTAAAGCTTCCAAATGCTTTGGAAGTTATTTTGACAAACATTTTGCATTGTCCTAGTTTGACTAGGAATATTATCTTTGTTTCTTTGTTAAGACAATTTGGTTATGATTTAAAGTTTGTAGACAATGGTATTTCTATTTTCATGAATAATGTCTTTTATTTTAAAGCAATGCCGTCTAATGGCATTTATGAATTACTTCATGATAATATATCCATTGATAACTCGTTGTACCAATCTTGCACCAAAAGACTCAAATTGGATTTGAGTAAGACTTTTCTTTGGCGTTGTCGCCTTGGTCACATAAACCAGGATCGCATTCATACACTTCAAAAGAATGGTCTTTTGGAATCAAAAGATGATTCATTTGATAAGTGTGAATCTTGTTTATTGGGAAAGATGCCCAAGGAGCCCTTTAGTGGAACTAATGAAAGGGAGAAAGGCTTATTAGGTATCATACATTCGGATGTATGTGGTCCTTTTAAGACAATGACAAGAAATGGTGAAAGATTCTTCATTACCTTTACCAACGATTATAGTCGCTATGGTATGTGTTCTTGTTAAGGCACAAAGATGAAGCCTTTGAATGTTCAAAGTCTTCCAAACTGAAATACAAAATCAACTCAACAAAACAATCAAAGTACTTCGATCCAATAGAGGAGGTGAATACCTCAATGATGTGTTTCTAGATCATCTTAGAAATTTTGGGATTGTCTCACAACTTACTCCACCTGGAACACCGCAACATAATGGTGTGTCCTAAAGGAGGAATCAAACTCTATTGGATATGGTTCTATCTATGATGGCTAGAAGCATATTACCTCTATCATTTTAGGGTTTCTCATTGATCTCCACAGCCCGTATCTAAATATGGCACCAACCAAGAAAGTGGAAAGGACACCTTTTGAAATATGGCATGGAAGGGTTCCATCATTATCATATTTAAAGGTATGGGGTTGTGAGGCTTATGTCAAGAACAACACCCAAAACAAACTTGAAAGCCGATCCACTGAGTGTACTTTTGTAGGATATCCCAAATATTCCATGGGATATTTTTTCTACAATCCAAACGAGCAAAAGGTATTTATTGATCGAAAGGCTGAGTTCTTGGAAAGAAAGTTCCTTTTGGAAGGAACTGAAAAGTGGAACTCGAGGAGGATCGAGAACCACAAGCCAGTACACGTTTGGTTGACACTAGAAATCAACAAGAGGTTGTTGAGAATGATCAAATGGTTGATCGAGACACACAAAACGTTCGCAAATCTGGTAGAATTAGCACCCCACCTGAAAGATATGTATTTTTCATGGATGGATACTATGTGGTAGATTCGGATGAACACACCACATACCGAGATGCAACAATCTGATTGTGATAAATGGCTTAAAGCCATGAAAGTTGAGATGCAATCCATGCATGATAACCAAGTATGGGACTTGGTTGTTCGACCTCTTAATTCCAAACTGGTTGAAAGTAAGTGGGTTTTCAAGAAGAAAACTGATATGCATGGAAACTTGGATACTTATAAAGCTAGACTTCTAGCAAAAGGTTTCACTCAAACTCAAGGGGTTGACTATGATGAAACTTTTTCGCCTGTTGCGATGCTAAAGTCTATTAGGATACTGTTTTCCATAGCCCCATATTACGGCTATGAGATATGGCAAATGGATGTCAAAACTGCTTTTCTAAATGGACACCTTGAGGAAGATTTCTATGTGGTTCAGCCTGAAGGTTTTGTCGATCCACAACGTCCTAATAAAGTATGCAAGTTAAAGAAGTCAATCTATGGATTGAAACAAGCATCTAGAAGTTGGAATCACCGTTTTGATGATGAAGTTAAGAAATTTGGATTCATCAAGAACGCTGATGAAGCTTTTGTGTATAAGAAAGCTAGTGGGAGCATCATTACCTTTCTTGTATTATATGTCGGTGACATACTACTATTTGAAAATGACATTCCAACTTGGAGGGTGTAAAAGCCTGGCTTGGAAGTTTTTTTTCCATCAAGGATCTGAGTGAAGCCGCCTATATTCTGGGAATAAGGATCTATAGGGATACATCAAGGCGGTTGATAGGTTTGAATCAAAGTTCATACATTGACAAAATCTTGAAAAGGTTCAAGATGGACAACTCTATGAAAGGTTTGGTACCTATTCAAAGAGGACATTATTGAGTGCATCTCAATGTCCAAGCTCAAAGGATGAGCAAGATAAAATGAATGGAATCCCGTACGCATCTGCTATAGGTTCCATCATGTATGCCATGACATGCACTAGACCGGATGTGTCATGCGCTTTGATCATGACAAGTAGATACCAACAAAATCCGGGAACTAGCCATTGGTTGGCGGTTAAGAGCATATTGAAATACCTTAGGAGGACTAAGGTTATGTTTCTAATATATGGCTCTGGTGAGGAGGAACTCGTTGTAAAGGGTTACACTGATGCGAGTTTCCAAACTGATTGAGATGATTCTCTACCACAATCGTGATATATTTTTGTTCTAAATGGTGGGGCTATCTCTTAGAGGAGCGCAAAACAAGATATGGTAGAGTTACCCACGACTGAATCACAATACATCGCCGCCTCATTGGCAGCTCAAGAAGCTGCATAGATTAGAAAGTTCGTGGCCAATCTAGGGGTAGTCCAAACCATTCAGGACCCTCTAGAGATCTTTTGTGACAACGAGGGTGTGATTGCTCAAATCAAGGAACCCCGTGCACATCAAAAGCCAAGGCACATTGAGAGGAGATTCAACTACATAAGGGATGAAGTTGAAAAATGAAAGATATGTATTCACAAACTTCACACTTATCAAAACATTACGGATACACTCACAAAGCTCCTAAAAAGGCCAAAGCATGAAGGTCATATTTGTGCCTTAGGACTTCGATATTCTAGTGATTGGATTTGATCAAAATTTTGTATTTGGATATCCGAACAATTGCTATTTTGACTCAATCATATGATTATGGTTTATGATTATGCTTTTGAGTTATGTTTCATTTTAGCATGTTTAAATCCGTGAATAAGTTAGTTATTCTAAATGTCCGTAGTCGATCACATTTGTGGGAACAAATGTGAAGGTAAGACTATTATGAACTTGGATTGGTAGATATTTATAAGGAATGAATATAGCCAGGGTTTGCTGCCAAGGTTCATATATATTTATGGGATAAATATTGGACCGACCCGCCCTCAATTTTACTGCATTGAATCCAAGTGATTTGTGGTCATAAGTAAATTTGAGTAAAGGCGAACATCATACTATCCTCCGACCTGAGATACATATTGGGTCTTGATATTCACCGACTATTATACTTTGACTTAGTTCTTCGCTGCTCTGAAATATGTCAGTATATAAGGCTAAGCTCAAGTATAGTACGAGGTGATAGTGAGAGACGTATGTAATCAATAGGGGATTTTTCCCTCTTATTCGTTGAGAGTTAAATGTCTAAGGCCTGATAAGTTAAATCAACAGAGAATGATCATTCTGTGTCTCTTGATTAAACATGACATTTGTGGCAAAAGGATATATGATGGTTTTACCTAAATCATTTTCAAGTGAGGGACTTGAAGGGGATGATGTTGTTTAATGGCATTTCGTCATGCATATTAGGGATAGTAAACAATTATTAGGCGGTATTTTCTATTAGCATCAATCTTCTATGTATCTTATGCAGGTGGGAGATTGTTGGAATCGATCTACCCAAGACACATATTTGAGTTGATGTGGCTAGTACGTTATGAACCATGTCGGGTCATACCCAATAACAAGCTAGACAAACACCGTGATATTTAGTATTAGATATGATCTAAATAATAATTATCAACACTTATAATATATGACAAAACGGTTTTCTGAATATTTGCACTTGTGTGATAAATAAATTATGTGGATAATTTATATTATGAGAGATGTTATTTATTTGGATAAATAACATATATGTAAAAGGAAAAAATATAAACAAAATTGGTTTTTGGTTTTGGGGAGAAAAGACCCAAGTGGGTCGGCCCCTCCATCTCTCTCTCTCCTCTTTTGTATTATTTCCAAGACATGCAAAGGAGTTGGGTGGAGAATCATTTTTTCCTTGGAAGGTTAACCAACACATTTTCTCTCACACACACATTTTCTCTCTTCTTCTTCCTCTCGGCCGAGAACAACAAGAAGGAACAAGGAGATTTGCAAGTGTTAAATCCTAACACTTGGTGTTTGTTGGAAGGCTTGAACGGGTATACAAGCTTAAGGTCTTCTCCTTTGAAGATTCGTCATTCTCAACATCATCCCTTTCAATTTTTGGAAATTTAAAGGTATGTACACTAACACCCTACGGTTGTTCTTGATAGCATGTATATTGTATTTGGATCCTGGATTGGGTTTTAATAAAAAACGGGTTTTATATGTATTGGTAAACAAGATTTAAAACTAATTACTTCCGCTGCGTTTTTCTATATATTGGGTTATATGGACTTTGATAATCTTCTAAAAACCCAACAAGCCTTACTATCCTTAAACTAAATGGTTCCGTGATGATGTTTGTGTTTCCTTATAAAATATGAATGGTTGGAGCAATAATGGTCGTCGGTCAAGAAGGTCTCACTGGACGTCGTGGTAGGCCACGTATGGTCCGAGAAACTTCTGTAGAACCCGCTACTAACACAAGGGAAGAAGGAGGTGCAGTTGGGAGGAATCCAAGCAATAATGAAGGGTATCAACTTGACCCTGTTGTTCAAGCAGCCATTGCTCAAGCTGTAGCCGCAGTAGTGAAGAACCTGCAACCTAAAAAGACTGCTGGAAGCCATGAGAGGACCACTGAGAGGGCAGGGGATGAAGGTAAAAAAGCTTATGATGGCAAAGGTGACTCGAGTGAAGTCCGCTCTGTGAAAGTTGATGACCAAAGGAGAGGCCGAGGCGGGTGTAACTACAAGTCATTTAAAGGTTGTGACCCGCCGAAGCTAACTAGTTTGGGGGATGCAATCGCTACTCTCAAATGGATAACCGCCATAGACAAGGATATCCAAATTAGCGAGCGTGACCAGGCAGTGGGTTATTCCACCAAATCGTTCGGATATGAAGCTATGTACTGGTGGGAGTCAGTGGAACAGAGGAAGACTCGGGAAGAGATTAGGGCTTTGAGGTGGGATGACATGAAGGAGTTAGCAATGAGGGGGGTTTTGTGCTGATGCTGAGGTTGAAAAGGCATAGATGAAGTTCCTAAACTTGAAGGCGGGATAGATGACACTCCATGAGTACACTACTGAATTCAATCGCATGTCCAGGTTGGTGCCTGACATGGTGAATACTGAAGCCAAAAGGAACAAGTGCTACGTAAGAGGGCTTCCCCAGAGCGTTCACACTTTGGTCAAGACAAGTAAACTTGCTACTTTCGACTCTGTTGTCGAACTCGCAGAGATGGTTTACAAAGATCTAGCTGTGGAGGAGGTGGTGGTGGAAGAGAAGAAAGAGAAGAAATGGGTTGTTCCTGCTAAACGACCCGGTACCCAATCATGGAACCCCAAAGATAAGAGACAGAAAATGTGGGAGAAGAGGTCGTGCAAGACTAGCGGTAAGATGCATGCTGGTGAGTGCAAGTGTGGTACTAGTTCTGACGTGTGTCACAAGTGTGTAAAGTCCCATGGTGGGGAATGCAAGTTAGGGTCAAATTCATGTTACAAATATGGAAAGATTGGGCATTTTTCTTAGGATTGCCATGCAAAACTCACTTGTTATAGGTGCGGTCAGACCGGTCACCAAGCAAGGGCTTGCACTAGCAGTGAAGCTGGAGGAAGTGAGAAGAAAGATGTGGATCAAGCAAGGCCAAGAACTATAGCCTACATGTTGACAACAAGCTAAGAAGATCCCTGATGTTGTGACGGGTACGTTTCTAGTAAATAGTATTTCTACTTCCGTATTTTTTGGTTCAGGTGCAACTAGAAGTTTTGTAGCTACGACGTTTATTAAGTTAGCAAAAATGAAATGTTGTCGTGTGGCTGAAACTTTTAAATTAGAAACCGCGAGTGAGACCAAAGTTAGAATATTGAGAATGATCAAGAGTTGTAGGATAGAATTAGAGGGACATGAGTTCCCTATTACATTGTATGTTATGACCTTAGGAGGTTTTGATGTGGTTTTAGGAATGGATTGGCTATCTGAGTGTGAGGCGCAGATAGTGTGTAAGAATATATAGATAAGGTTAAGATCCTTGGATGGTGGTATGGTGCTGGTTTATGGTGATAAATAAAGTTCAGGGCTTAATGTCATTTCGATGATAAAAGCTGAAAGGTTGTTACGACGAGGGTGTGGTGCCTACCTGGCGTATGTTGTCGAAGCTATGGCCGAGAAAAAAGAAGTGAAAGATGTTCCTGTTGTGTGTGACTATCCAGAAGTGTTTCCTGAGGACCTTCCGGGGTTGCCACTGGAGCCTGAGATAGAATTCCAGATTGACTTAATACAAGGACACAACCCGTCGCAAAAGCACCATACCGCCTGGCGCTGTCTGAGATGAAAGAATTGATGTTCCAACTAAAAGAACTCCTCGAAAAGGGTTTTATTAGGCCAAGTGTTTCCCCGTGGGGTGCACCGGTGTTGTTTGTGAAGAAGAAGGATGGAAGTATGAGAATGTGCATAGACTATCGTGAGTTGAACAAGCTTACGGTGAAGAATAGATATCCGTTGCCACAGATTGATGAATTTTTTGATCAATTACAAGGCTCGAGTTGTTTCTCACGAATAGACCTTAGATCAGGCTATCATCAGCTGAAACTGAAAGATGCGGACATCCCTAAGAAAGCGTTTCGGACGCGGTATGGACACTACGAATTCCTCATGATGGCGTTCGGTCTAACGAATGCTCCAGCAGCATTTATGGACATGATGAATAGGGTGTGTTGGTCGATGTTAGACAAGTCAGTTATCGTTTTCATTAATGATATATTGATTTATTCAAAGAGCAAGTCAGATCATGCTAAGAATATAAGAGAATTATTGTAGGTATTGAAGCAAGAGAAGGTGTATAATAAGTTTTCAAAATGCGCATTCTTGTTCCGTGAAGTGCAGTTTCTTGGTCACGTGATCAATCCTGAAGGGATTACCGTGGACCCATCCAAGATTGAGGCGATAAAAAACTGGAAGACTCCGAAAAACCCGACCGATATACGAACTTTCTTGGGGTTGGCTGGCTATTATAGGAGATTCATTGAAGGCTTCTCCAAAATAGAAGCCCCATTGACCGGTATGACCCGAAAGTCTGTAGTATTCAGTTGGGGTAAGTTTCAGAAAGAAGCTTTTGAGGAATTAAAGAAAAGCCTCAGACAAGCTCCAATCCTTGCTAATCCGATGGCGAAGAGGATTTGGTTGTTTGTACTGATGCCTCGCATCGTGGGTTAGGTTGCGTGTTGATGCAATGAGGAAAAGTGAAGAATGATGTAGTAGACTACATTAGTAAGTGTTTAACTTGTTTACAAGTCAAACCTGAACATCAGAAGCCTTATGGGAAGGTGCAGCTTTTAGAGATACCAGAATGGAAATGGGAACACATCACCATGGATTTCATAACTAAGCTACCCCGTACAGCTAAACAACATGATACCATTTGGGTGATTGTGGACCATTTGACAAAAAGTGCTCACTTTCTGCAAATGTGTTCATAAAGGAAGTTGTTGCTAAGCATGGAGTGCCATTGTCAATAGTGTCTCATAGAGATACTCGTTTTACTTCAAGATTTTGGAAGAAGTTCCATGAAGCTATGGGAACAAGACTGAACATCAGTACGACGTATCATCCTCAAACAGATGGGCAGTCTGAAAGGACTATCGAAACCCTTGAGGACATGCTACATGCATATGTCGTAGACTTTGGAGGAAGTTGGGATGATATTCTACATCTTGCAGAATTCTCTTACAACAACAGTTATCATTCGAGTATTGGCATGCCACCGTTTGAGATGCTATACGGTAGACGTTGTAGAACCCCTGTGTATTAGGGAGAGATTGGTCAGAAGGAGATTGGAAGTTTGGAAGTTGTGCAAGAAACCTTATCAAGATTCGATCAGGTCAACGTAAGAATGAAAGCGACAAAGACCGATTGAGTTCAACGTTGGTGACAGTGTGATACTCAAGGTCTCGCTAGGGAAGGGAATTATTCGTTTCAGGAAGATAGGAAAGCTAAGTCCAAGGTACATTGGACCATTTAATATTGTTGAGCGTGTGGGTGAAGTAGCTTACAAGCTAGATTTACCCGAGGAGTTAGAGGGAATTCACTCCACCTTTCATGTTTCTCATCTAAGAAAGTGCCTAGATGATGACACGTCACATGTGCCATTAGTAGACATTGAGGTTGATGAACAGCTAAACAACATCGAGCAGCCTGTTGAGATCGTTGACCGCAAGGAGAAGCAGATTCGTCATAAAATTATTCCTTTGGTGAAAGTGATATTGAAGCATCGTAAGGGATCGGATGCCACTTGGGAAGTTGAAGAATATGCGCAAGTTTTATCTAGATTTGTTTCAGTAATAGTCCCCGAAACCTCTTTAAGGAGGGAAGACTTGTAACATCCCATTTTCTCGTTTTTGTTAATAAAATAAAATATGAGTTATTATGAGTCGGGCTGTGTTGGGTTAAGTAATATGTGTAATGGACTTGGGTTAATAAGGAAGGGAAAAAGACTATGGGCTCAAGCCCATGACCCATAATATATATAAATCATTTTCTTTCTTTAATTCATTCATTCACCCATTCCATACACCATCAAAAACACACACTTAAGCTCTCTCTCTCTCTTATCCTCTCTTTCTCTAGCCGAAACCAAGGAAAAGAACCGATCCCGACCCGAGGTACTGATGCTATGACCTTAAAAGGATCCAAACCCACTAGATCTAGTCGCAAAACGACGAACCGACACCCTAAACCGTTAAAGTAGGGAAGTCTGAATGGAACGGGTATAAACCGATCAAAAGATGAGCTTTGGGGTCACTTTAGCTGAGATCTGGATCGAACGGGACGAAAAATGGTGGAAAACGAGTGAGATCTCCTTTTTTCGGCGAAATCCCAGTTTTCCGGCGATGACGGCGCCGGAAAGGCAGCGTACGAGGAAGGAATGTCAGAGAATGTTTCTGACATTATTTGACCTAACTCTAATTTGTTAACGGAAGAATAACGAATTACCAAACAATTCATTTATACCCATTTGTTAAGAAGAGATAACGAATTAGCAGCAGTTCGTTAAGCCACTCGTTAAGTTATTCATTAATGGAGAACTGACGAATGAACCCCCAGTTCATTATGAAAGGTTGTTCATTATAAAGGCCAGTTCTTTATAAAGATCCATTCGTTAAGAAATAATGAATGAGTCCATTCGTTATGAGAGAACACATTCGTTAAGAAATAACAAAGGAGTCCATTCGTTACTGGACTGGATGACGAACTAAAGTTTGAAAAAGTGACAGAAAGGTCCCTGGACTTAAAATATAAATGGATTCATTACAAAGAAGCCCTCAAACTTTATGAATTAGCAAATAAAATAATAAATTAGAATTCTAATGAAAAATTGGTTAAGACGGTTAATGGAAATGACAGGAAGGCCCCTGGACTTAGGATAAAATGAATTAATTACAAAGAAGCCCTCGAACTTTATGAGTTATCAAATAAAATAATAAGTTAAGAATTCTAATGAAAATTGTGTTAAGGCAACTCGACCTCAGCCAGGGGCTCTGGCCCTTGGACCCTGCTAGGGGCTGCCGCCCCTAGAACCCTATTGCCCCCGGACCCCTGTTCATTGAGGGTTATAATTAAACTAGATATACGATATGGTTAGTGATAGTTAATTGATAAGTGTAATTGTTATATAGTTAGTCGTGCACAGCTAAAGAGGGGAATAACCATTAACGGTGAACGTAACAGGACTCAGGTGAGTTTCTAGCCCCACTTCCTTGTTATGTTTTCGGGGCTGTGTGCAAACTCAATATGAATGTTAATACACTTACTTAAATGGTAAGTTTATGCTATTATGATATATGTGATAGTATGTATGAATGTATGAATGAAAGCTCGTCGGTGCGTGAACAATCTTCGGATATTGCACGTATCGACGAGGAAAGAAATATTAGTATGCCGTGTGTGAAATATGTAAGTATGAAAGTACGTAATGAAATGAGTATGTGTGTAAGTATGATTATGTAAAGAAAGGTATGTATGGTTATAATACGAATGAAAGGTATGGTTTAAGTAGGGAACATACCCTAATAATATCTGCAAATTTAGGGAACAGACCCTAATAATATCTGCGAATGTAGGGAACATACCCTAATAATATATGTGAATGTAGGAAACAGACCTTAATAATATCTGTGAATGTAGGGAACGGACCCTAATAATATCCGCGAATGTGGGGAACATACCCTAATAATATATGCGAAGGTTATAGGTCAGAATGTTCTTTAAAATGTATATGTATAAACGAAAGTATGTATGTATGTATGTATGCATGCATGTATGCATGCATGTATGTATGCATGCATGCATGCATGCATGTATGTATGTATGTATGTATGTATGTATGTATGTATGTATGTATGTATGTATGTATGTATGTATGTATGCATGCATGCATGTATGCATGCATGCATGTATGTATGTATGTATGTATGTATGTATGTATGTATGTATGTATGTATGTATGTATGTATGTATGTATGTATGTATGTAAGGAAAGATTGAGGTATGTATCTTCGGATACGTATTTACGTAAGTATGTGAAACTAATGTATGTTGCCTGATTAACTAGAACTCACTTAACGTGGCTAACTATTAGTATGCACGCAGGTTAACAGACTGAGACAGCTGGTTTGAGTGGGACACATGGCAGGATTGAAGAGGCTGGCATCTAAAGATTCTTCATGATCTTTTGAATGCTATAATTTATGTTATGTTTTAAAAGACAAGTTACGCATGTTTGTAATGAATGGTTGACTTTTATAATATTCTGTGAAATTTTCAATTCACTCTGATATTTAGAACTGTGTTTATGAGTAAATCCAATGCCAAAGTAGGGCACTAGGATCGGGGCTTTACATGGTTATAGTATCGTTGATAGTTAAAATGACACCATTCCTCTACACACCCTGAAGATAAGTTAAATATAAGTTTCTTAGGTGATGCATACCCAAGAAAGTAACTCTCAATAGCTTTCTCATCAAATTTACCTGCATCTCGTTTTAGCATTATGCAAGGATATCCAAAGGGTTTGAGGAATTGAAGATTCGGCTTTTGGTTGTTAAAAACTCATAACTCGTCTTTTTGAGCTTCTAAACCGTTAGAACACGATTCAATGTATAGCGTGCGATTCACAACCTCGTTCCAAAACTGAATAGGAAGCTTAGAATCCACCAACGTCGTTCTTGCCACTTCAATCAGCGTCCTATTTTTCCTGTAGCTACACCATTTTGTTATGGCACATATGGAGCACTATATTCATGATGATTACTTCTTTGAATACTAAAAAAGTCAACCATATTATTTTGATCTTCATGTCATTATCACTTTGAATTCGTCTCACTTTATCTTTATAAAGCGTTTCGATGTTAGTGATCAAATTTTGTACAAGAACTGGTGTTTGATCCTTCTTACTCATAAATAACACCCACGTGAATCTTGTATAGTCGTTGGTGACAACCAAACAATAAAGATCTCCAGCAATACTCTAAAGGTAACACATTAGGTCAAGTACAACATGTAGAATACGCCATATGTAACAAAGTTGAAGCATCATGTAACATGAAACTTATGTAACAATGTTTATATTTAAAAAAAATTAATTTCACTTCACTTTTTATTATTTGCGAATTATTTTCATGTTAGATCACCAACATAAGCAGACATGCTCATGTTTGTACTCACGTGACACATGACATGTATGTGTGTTTTCTAACGGAGTTAACGAAAGTAACCAAGTTTAGTTAGTGAGGTTAACCAAAAAATGTCGGGTGGTGAGATGCATGTGTGTGGTCTAACGAAGTTAAAGAAAGTAACCGAGTTTAGTTAACGAGGTTAACCTAAAAATGTCGGGTGTCACATCATTCGCTACAAAACAATCATTCGGGTCACGTTCACAGTTTATGTGAAACCGATATACAATTGATTACGAGGTCAATGGTTTTACGAATCTAGTCATTGATATGATATACGATTCAAATTACTTTACTAGGTGTACTGCATGTTGAGAGGTTAATCGGACATCATAACTGTTGGGCCATAGTTTGGTTAGACTGACGCATATCAAAAGGCATGACATGATCAAGACTAAAGTGACATAAACGAAGACGAGTTGAAGAATTGCATTATGGTTATGATGATGTAGTACCGAAATCCATATGGTTTTCGGTTGGGCTTGGGCTTTGTTGGGCTAAGTTGTTTTGGTTTCCCTATATATAGATAACATGTATAGGGTTTATTGTTGGTTGTTGAACACTTTGAGAGCCACCATCTAGAGAGAAAATACTGATTATGGGTAATCTCATGTACTAGACGATTTACTAATATAATTATGTGCATTTGCAGTATTATCGTGTTTATTATATTCGTGTTTTTCATTTATCTCGTTCTTGAATCACCACGGTGTTAGGAATCTGCACTAACATCGTGTTCGATTTGATATCATATTGTAGTGATCCAGATTCGGGACTTATAAATGGTATCAGAGCCTTTTGAACCTTTCAAGGCTCGGTTTGATATTAACAGATTCAATATCTCGGTTTTTTGTATGGTGTGGTTTGTATTTCCGACTAGTTTATGATCGGAGAAGAAGGAGATATTCTGGTTTGATCAAGGATTTCCTTACATTTGGAAATTATTAGAATCCCACTGATTTAGGGAATCAGTTATTACCAAAATTATCTGTTCAAACCTGTTCTCGGGTTGTTAGACAGCTTTTTGGGGACTTTTGTGGGATCTCAGCCATTTTCTCTGAGTTTTCGGCTGTGTTTCATCATTCTTGGCTTAATTTGGGAGTTCTCGGTTTACAAACAAGTGTTCTCGGTTGAATCTCTGAGTTTTCGGTCAAACCTGTTCTCGGTCAACTAAGTTCTTGGTCAAAGTTAGTAGTTTTCGGTTGCCAAGGGTTCTCGGTCAACGTTAGTTCTCGGTCAACACTTGTTCTCAGTTATTTTCAAGGCTTCTCGGTCAAAGCTCATTTTCAGTCACCTAAGTTCTTGGTCAAAGTAACAGTTCTCGGCCAAAAAAAAAAATGGCGGGAAAATATTTCTTGAACGAAAATTTTCCTGAATGCTCCTTATAAGCGAGACTTCATTCTTGAAAATTTGGGCGAAAACATTTTCTTTCGGGTGATTTTCGGTGAATTTTTTTGCGAGAAATTCGAAAAAAAATTGTCTTGAACGAAATTTTTCCTAGACACTTCTTTTGAGTGGGACATATTTCTTGAGAATTTTGCCAATCGTATTTTTTTCGAAAAATTTGTTGGGTTTTATACAAGATTATCAAAGTTCAAGTTAACCATATTTAACTAGAAAACGCAACGGAAGCTTAGATTTTAAATCTAGTTATAAACATACCTTTATGTTAAAACTAAAACCCAAAGCCAAGGATCAATATTACAAGAACAATATGCTTACAAAATGTAAATGGTACCTTCTTATACCTTATAAGAAGATGTAGATGGATGAAGAAGATAATGACTTTGAATGGCTAGGTTGCAAAGGAGAAACCCTCAAGCTTTTGATACCCCAAGCTTTGATCAACAACACCAACTAGTTGCTAGGATTTAGAACACTTGAACTAGCTCACAAAAAACTCCCTCTTGTTGCCCAAGGGAGCCGTGGGTTTTGGAGAGAAAGAGAGAGAGTTATTTTGTTACAACACTTGAAAATTCAAAAAAATGAGACAAGAAGCTAATTGCATGTGTTGTGAATGGAGAAGTATAAAGGAGGTCAACACTAGAAGACAAAACCTTGGAGTCTCCACCCACATGGGGTGGACGGCTCCCCTTTTTTTTTTTTTTTTTTTTTTTTTTTTTGTGTTTTTTGTTTTAACCATTTAAACATCTCCATTCATTTTATAAAACTTAATTTTATAAAATGTACATGCATTTACATAATTATTTAACCAATTAAATAATTAATTTATATAAATAAATTATCCAGATAATTTATTTAAATCCTCAAGTGTGTTTGTTTAGAAAACCAATTTCCTAAACACGTAGTGTTCGGTATTCTTTTAAATGATCAAATCACTAAAGGAATACATTTGGTGTTGTCTAGCTTGTTATTGGGTATGACCCGACTTGGATCAAACACAGTTAGCCACATTAGTATAAGTATGTGTCTCGGGCATACGTAATTCCAACAATCTCCCACTTGCACGAGATACATAGAAAATTAATGCAAGTGTTGAATACCGCCTAACAACAGTTCACCACCCCTAATGTGTTTGACGAAGTGCCATTCAATAACATCATCCCTTCAAGTTCCTTACTTGATATGTTTTAGGTGAATCTATCATTATATCCCTTTGTTACTAGATGTCATGTTGGATCTAAGAGACATAGGCGATCATTCTCTTTACAATTCAACTTTATCAGGCCTTAGACATCTAAACTCTCAACACATAAGAGGAACAAATTCCTTCTTGACTGTATACGCCTCTCACTATCACTTTATACTCCACCCGAGCTCATCCTTATGTACCATCTTTTACGAATAGCGAAGGGGAGAGTCAAAGTGTAATACTTGGTGAAAATCAAGACCCAGTATACATCTCAGGTCTAAGGATAATATGAAATTCTCCTTTACTCAAAATTACTAATGATCAAGTCAATCGACTCCATGTAGTAATATTGAGAGCGGGTCAGTCCAATATTTGTATCCCACAAATATCTATGAACCTTGGCAGCAAACCTATGCTCCATATTCATTCCTTATGAATATCCACCAATCCTAGTTCATAATAGTCTTGCTTCATATTTGTTCCCACAAATGTGATCGACTACGGACTTTTAGAATAAGATAACTTATTCATGGATTAAACATGCAAAATTAGAATTTAACTCAAGATTCCATAATCATATAAAAGTTAAATTACAAAAGTCTTTTAAACGTAAATACAAAATAGATCAAATCCAATTACTAGAATATCGAAGTCCTAAGCCACTCGCATGACGCTCATGTTTCGGTCTTTCTAGGAGCTTCGTGAATGGATCCGCAAGATTTTGATCAGTTCCAACTTTGCGAATACATATCTTTCCTTTTTCAACTTCATCCCTTATGTAGTTGAATCTCCGCTCTATGTGCCTTGTCTTTTGGTGTGAACGAGGTTCCTTGATTTGTGCAATCGCACCCTCGTTGTCACAAAAGATTTCTAGGGGGTCTTGAATGGAAGAGACCACCCCTAGATCAGTAATGAATTTCTTCAACCATGCAGCTTCCTGAGCTGCTAATGAAGCGGCGATGTATTCTGATTCTGTAGTGGACAATGCTACCACTTCCTGTTTTGAGCTCTTCCAAGAGACAGCTCCTCCATTAAGAGTGAACACATACCCAGATTGTGATCGAGAATCATCTCGATCAGTTTGGAAGCTCGCATCCGTGTAACCTTTTATAGCGAGTTCCTCCTCACCAGATCCATATATCAGAAACATATCCTTAGTTCTCCTAAGGTATTTCAATATGCTCTTAACAGCCATCCAATGACTGTTTCCTGGATTCTGTTGATATCTGCTTGTCATGCTCAAAGCGCATGACACATCCGGTCTAGTACATATCATCGCATACATGATGGATCCTATAGCTGAAGCATATGGGATTTGTTTCATCATCTCTTGCTCACCCTTTGAGTTTGGACATTGAGCTGAACTCAATATGGTCCCTCTTTGAATAGGTACAAAACCTTTCTTGGAGTTTTCCATCTTGAACCTTTTCAAGATTTTATCAATGTATGTACTTTGGTTCAAACCTATCAAGCGCCTTGACCTATCCCTATAGATCTTTATTCCCAAAATATAGGCAGCTTCACCAAGATCCTTGATGGAAAATCTACTTCCAAGCCAAGCCTTAACGCTTTCCATGGTTGGAATGTCATTTCCAAATAGTAGAATGTCATCGACATACAATACTAAGAAGGTAATTATACTCCCACTAGCTTTCTTATACACACAAGCCTCATCAGCGTTCTTGATGAATCCAAAACTTTTGATTTCTTCATCAAAACGATGATTCCAAGTTCTAGATGCTTGTTTCAATCCATAGATTGATTTCTTTAACTTGCATACTTTATTAGGATGTTTTGGATCGACAAAACCTTCAGGCTGAACCATATAGACATCTTCCTCAAGATATCCATTTAGGAAAGCGGTCTTGACATCCATTTGCCAAATTTCATAATCATAATGTGCAGCTATGGCAAATAATATCCTAATAGACTTTAGCATTGCCACAGGCGAAAAAGTCTCATCATAATCAACCCCTTGAGTTTGAGTGAAACCTTTAGCTACAAGTCTTGCTTTATAAGTATCCAAGTTTCCATGCATATCAGTTTTCCTTTTGAAAACCCACTTACTTCCAACAGCTTTGGAGTTGAGTGGTGGTTCAACCAATTCCCAAACTTGGTTGTCATACATGGATTGCATCTCAACGTTCATGGCTTCAAGCCATTTGTCACAATCATTCTTGGACATTGCATCACGGTATGTGGTTGGTTCATCCGAATCTACCACGTAGCAACCTTCTACAAAAAATCCATATCTTTCAGGTGGATTGCTAACTCTACCAGATCTGCGAACGTTTTGTGTGTTTTGATCAACCACTTGATCACTTTCAACAACCTCTTGTTGAGTGCTAGTATCAACCAATTGTGTATCATCTTGTGATTCTTGATCCTCATCAAATTTCACTGTTCTACTATTAGTTCCTTCCTCAAGGAACTTAGTTTCCAAGAACTTACCCTTTCGAGCAATAATAACATTTTGCTCACTAGGATCGTAAAAGTAATATCCTAAATCATCTTTAGGATAACCTATAAAGATACACTTAGTGGATCGGACTTCTAATTTGTTTGGGGTGTATTGCTTTACATAAGCTTCACAACCCCAAACTCTTAAGAATGATAGCGATGGAGCCTTTCCATGCCATACTTCAAAAGGTGTCTTCTCCACTTTCTTGGTCGGAGCCATATTCAATATGCGAACAGCGGAAAGTAAAGCATAGCCCCAAAATGATAGAGGTAAAGTGCTTCTAGCCATCATCGATCGAACCATATCTAATAGGGTACGATTTCTCCTTTCAGACACACCATTATGTTGTGGTGTTCCAGGTGGAGTAAGTTGTGAAATAATTCCACAACTCTTAAGATGATCTTGAAAAACACCACTTAGGTATTCACCTCCTCTATCACTACGAAGTACTTTGATTGTGGTCTTGAGTTGTCTTTCTACTTCAGTTTTGAAGTCTTTGAACATTTCAAAAGCTTCATCTTTGTGTTTCATTAAGTACACATAACCATATCGACTATAATCGTCAATAAAGGTAATGAAGTATCTTTCACCATTCCTAGTCATTGGTCTAAAAGGACCACATACATCCGAATGTATGATACCCAATAATTCTTTTGACCTTTCAAAAGTTTTATTAAAGGGTTGCTTTGTCATTTTGCCTTGTAAACAAGATTCACATATATCAAATGAATCATACTCATTTGTTTCTAGAATACCACTCTTGCGAAGAGTTTGCATGCGATTCTTGCTTATATGTCCAAGGCGACAATGCCAAAGATAGGAATCACCCAAGTCCTTCTTGAGTTTCTTGGTGTTGACATTGTACATTGAACTACTATGTGACATACCACTTTGATCTATTTCATATATACCATTCATGGGTATAGCTTTAAAATAAAACATGCCATTCATCAAAACATGAATATCACAATTTATAAATTTAAGATCAAAGCCACATTGTTTTAAAAGAGACACGGAAATAATGTTTCTCCTTAACTTAGGAGCATACAAAACATTCTTCAAAATTACTTCCAAACCACTTGGAAGCTTTAACAAGTAGTCTCCTTGGGCTTGGACTTCAACTCTTGCTCCATTGCCCATAAAGAGACTAATGTCCCCTTTGTTGAGTTGTTTACTTCTTTTGAACCCCTGCAACAAATTGCAAATGTGAGTTCCACATCCGGTATCAAGTACCCATGTATTTGAAGAAATAACATTTAGTTCAATATGTATAGTAAAGATAATACCTGAGGTATGCCCCGCATCCCTCTTATCTTTTAACGCATTGAGATAGGTCGGACAATTCCTTTTCCAATGACCTATCTCTCCACACTCAAAGCATGGATCTTGCGCCGCAACCTTTTGCTTCTTTTCCTTCGGTTTGGTGGGCGTGATGGCTTTCCTCTTTCCCTTTCCTTGGACGTGGCCCTTGCCCTTAGCAACACTTGCTTTGGGGTTGGAGTTATGTCCCCTTTTCCCTTCATTGATTGTTAGAACGGGTAAAACCCTTTTACCCATTCCCGCTTCGGCCGTTCTTAGCATTGCGTGAAGCTCACCAATGCTTTTGTCCCACCCGTTCATGTTATAGTTCATGACAAAGGTTTCAAACCTTTTGGTCAAAGAGTTGAGGATCAAATCCGTAGCCAACTCATTTGAGACGGGACAATTCAACCTACGAAGCTTTTCAATGTAGCTTTTCATCTTTAGGACATAAGATGAGACGCTTTGGGTTTCCTCCATACGACATGCATGAAACGCTCGAACCGTTTCGAAACGTTCCGCTCTAGCTTGTTGAAGGAACATTTCCTTCAATTGAGTTATCATGTCGTATGCCCCATGATGCTCGAAATCCTTTTGGATTTCGGGAATCATAGTCCCTAACATGAGGCAAGAGGCTTGCACCGAATCTTTGGTGTACTTGACCCAATCGTTATACGCCTCCTCATCTTCCACGTTAGGCTCATCGGGAATGGGATCGTCTAAGACATATGATATCTCTTCTTGTTTGAGAACTATTCTTAAGTTGCGATACCAATCCATAAAGTTATTATGGTTTAGACGATCCTTTTCAAGGATGGTTCTTAAGGATAGGTTACGGGTGTTATGGGTAGAGGTGTTTGCATTGTTAGCGGCCATCTACAAAATTTAACAAAGTTTTATTTTAGTATTATAAACAATTTAATTATTAATACCCTTTTATTCCAAATTTTAAAATAATAATTAAATTCTAGAATCCAACGATAAATCAAATTTCGGTTAGGTGACCTTTATCCCGTTATTTGATTTAACAAGGTAGTCAATCTTGACAATTGCAACCCTTTGCAACTTCTAGAGGTATGGGACCATTCGAAATCCTTATTTCGTGTTGGCATGTTTATCCCATCAACACCATTGGACCCCATGCTTAGGTGACCTTTATCACATGGTTTCCAATTCAAGTCGTCCTACTTGTATAAACATGTAAGATTAACATACAAGTGGTTAGGTGACCTTTATCCCACAAATATGTTAATATTACCCTAAGTATATTAGTTTGCTCAAAATGGTTAGGTGACCTTTATCCCATTTAAAGTTCCCTAATACGTTAAGTGTCATACAAAAGGATGGTGTAAGACTTGTTTCCTTGGTAATTATGAAAAAGGGATTTTAAGTTTTCCAATATTCTAGTTTGAAAAACATTATGCCATATCCTAACATGCATTTAGTAATATGGCGATTTTGAAAACCAATTTTCAAGGTTCAAGTTATAATAAAACCAATTTTATTATATGTGAGTAATCGCTTAGTTTTAATAAACCCATTTAATTAAACTAATTGACGCGATATTACCAAATATATATTAGAACCCGTTTTATGCTTGTTGTCGTTCCTATGTGACGGTTTGGATATCCTAATATCTATCAACCACACATTACAATAAGTAAAACAAACAACCAAGCAAACACATGCAAAATATAGTCATAACCGAGAACCGCTAAGTTTGACCATACTTGTTAGCCGAAACAAGTATAGGTCATAAGTCACACCTAAGGGACAAAACATGACACAAGGATGGAATGTTGACTCCCACTTGACCTTGCATCCAAATGCTTCAAGTATCCTTTCCAAGTTGTTGTGTTCTTGTTGGGCTTGTTAATGGGCTCCAAACTTCCAAAAGTCTTCTTGGGCCCAAGAGTGAAATTTATGGGCCTAATGGGCTTGAATCCCATGATGGGCCGGTGAGGCCCAACAAGCCCAAAATTTCGGTCCAAGGCCCAAATCCACCAATTCTTGCATCTTCAATTTTTACAAAATGTATCCTAATACATATTTTTCTAAAAAAAGAAAATGCAACTAATCTATTTATTACAAACCAACTTATGAATAAATAAATTACACAAGCCTAAGATTATGAATTATTACAACCATATTGAATAATAAACATAATCAACATACACAAACAACAATCAACACATCCAAGGTCTAGGTTTCGGTTATGACACATCCAAACATACCAAATGTTCTAAGCATGCAACCTAAGCAACCAATGCCCAAAATCACCAAATAAAAATCGGCCCCCCCCCCCAAAGAGGCTACGGCCCAAAAAAATTTTTATTATTTTTTTATTTTCAACATCCAAATGTTAATAATGGTTTCCTAAGATCTTTCCATGCATGTCAAGATCTTACAAATCCATGAGGGGTATAATCCACCAAAATTTCGGACCCCTTTTTCACCCATGAAAAAACCCGAAATCTATGAACATGTAAGAAACATAAGTCCTTGTAACCGGCTCTTGATGCCATTGTTGGGTTTTATACAAGATTATCAAAGTTCAAGTTAACCATATTTAACTAGAAAACGCAACGGAAGCTTAGATTTTAAATCTAGTTATAAACATACCTTTATGTTAAAACTAAAACCCAAAGCCAAGGATCAATATTACAAGAACAATATGCTTACAAAATGTAAATGGTACCTTCTTATACCTTATAAGAAGATGTAGATGGATGAAGAAGATAATGACTTTGAATGGCTAGGTTGCAAAGGAGAAACCCTCAAGCTTTTGATACCCCAAGCTTTGATCAACAACACCAACTAGTTGCTAGGATTTAGAACACTTGAACTAGCTCACAAAAAACTCCCTCTTGTTGCCCAAGGGAGCCGTGGGTTTTGGAGAGAAAGAGAGAGAGTTATTTTGTTACAACACTTGAAAATTCAAAAAAATGAGACAAGAAGCTAATTGCATGTGTTGTGAATGGAGAAGTATAAAGGAGGTCAACACTAGAAGACAAAACCTTGGAGTCTCCACCCACATGGGGTGGACGGCTCCCCTTTTTTTTTTTTTTTTTTTTTTTTTTTTTTGTGTTTTTTGTTTTAACCATTTAAACATCTCCATTCATTTTATAAAACTTAATTTTATAAAATGTACATGCATTTACATAATTATTTAACCAATTAAATAATTAATTTATATAAATAAATTATCCAGATAATTTATTTAAATCCTCAAGTGTGTTTGTTTAGAAAACCAATTTCCTAAACACGTAGTGTTCGGTATTCTTTTAAATGATCAAATCACTAAAGGAATACATTTGGTGTTGTCTAGCTTGTTATTGGGTATGACCCGACTTGGATCAAACACAGTTAGCCACATTAGTATAAGTATGTGTCTCGGGCATACGTAATTCCAACAAAATTTTGGAGGGAAAACCAGTTTAATTTCTTTAATTACTCAATAGATTCTTCACAACCCATCTCAATATTTGGAAGTACTCTTAATCAGTCTACTCCCTCACAAGTAGTATTTCAGAGTTCATCATCTGAGGTAAGTTTTCAACCATGTTCTCAAGATTGTGTTGATAAAATAGAATTATATAAGCTCCACAATGATAATTTAATCAGAGACATGGAAAGATTAAATTCTGAAAATTTTAAACTTAAGAAAAATGAAAAGGCTTTCCTAGATAAAATAGAAGCACAGAAAAATGACATCTCTAAGCTTAAGTCTGATTTCAGTATAAAAAGTTGTCACCTCCTAGATGCCAAACAGGAAATCACTAAACTAACTGCTAAACTGGAAGCCTCTAAGTAAGAAATTCTGAATCTAACTAGTAAATTTGAAAGGGCTGAACTTGATTTCAAAAAATTCGAGGGTTCCAGTAAAATAGTCATTTCAATGATTGAAAATCAATTATGGTGGAAAGAAACCGAAGGTGAGTGTATAGGATATAGTCAAGTACCCCCACCATACAATGACAACTATACTAGTCTTCCTCTTACCAAAAAGCAGGAAGAAAAGGGAAAAGACATCAAGTATGGTAAATAGATTCAATCTGAAATTGTTGGATTAGGAGAGGTAATTAATCCTGCTTTTAAATGTGTGAACAATTTTGATGCCTCTACTTCATGTGCAGATATAGTAAATGATGTTGCTTCTGTTAGTATAGGGGTTCATGCCAGTGAAAATGAATCTTATTTTAACGTGTCATCAAACAAAGATGACTCCACAACACAAAATTGTACTAATAATAATACAAAGAGTTGTGGAAATAAAGGGAAGGCACATAAGAAATCAGCACAACAAGGACAGTTTCGTCCACATAGATCCTCCGGATCTCAATGTGTTGATAAATCATTGGGTGCTATTTATATTAACAGGCAAACATGTTACCACTGTGGCACGTCAGGACATATAGCCAGGAATTGTGTTCATCGTCTATATGTTCCCTATTGTAATAAAGATCAGAAGGCTTCACCAATGGGCAAGAAGAATGGAAAAACCTTTCCTAAGAAGGAATTCCAACATGAGGCAAGTGCTTCCGTTGACATTAGAAGAAGGATGAAGGCGTGTTTCGTCTGCGGGAACGGCGGGCAGTTGGCAAAGGAGTGTCACTACCGTCCTGTTAATAGACAAGCTCCTCGGGTGAAAGGTAATAAGTTTCAACCCAATCCAGTGGTTAAACAAAATGATTATTTTACAAAACCACGAGTATTCATACAACGGGACACAGATACTAAAGGATTCAAAACTAATATGACAAGTTTGCACTCAAATAATTTAGAAACTGTTAAAAGAAAAATAAATTTTCAGAAGTCAAAGAGTGTTGAGAGTTCTAAGAATTCGAGTTCGAATTGGTCCACTCCAAAATCTGTTCTATCAAATTTCACTAAACCAAGACAGACTTGGAAACTTAAAACTCAGCAAATAGAATCTTTATTAACTAATGATTCTGTTAAAGATGGGAAATATATGAGTTGGCAAGAGGTCACATATGTTGATGCTCAAGGGAACCCCAAGACATTTATGACTTGGTTTCCTATCTCCAACTGATCCCTCTATGCATGTAGGAACAATCACAAATTCATTTTTATTAAATGGGTTGTTCCAGGCTGTAGGTTCCTGGACGGATCGTACACGGGATGTCTCTAACAACGCAGGTGCGGAATCCCTGCGTAAGTAGATACGAGTGTAGAGTATGTAGAGATCGAACACACAAGCAATAAACCAACCACGTTATATTGATAACAAACATGTGACCCGAGGTCACCGTTACAGACTATGACACGTAACTCGGTTACTGAAAACTGAAACGAAAACCCTAAACCAACTAACTAAACTGTTTCGTCTGAAACAGTATATAAACACGACAACTTCGCCACAGGCGAAGTTGTCAATAACTTCGCTGATTCAACAAGTTCGCCATAGCGAACTTGTTGACAACTTCGCGCATTACAAAACAAACATAAACAAAACATAATTACATTACAGACTCGATTACAAATGCTAGACTATGAACTACTGACATACATGTACCAACAGACTCCCCCTTGGCAGTAGCTTCATATCTTGATCTTCAAATCTTGAGTCTTGTAAACTTTACCTCTACGCGTGCGCCCCTTCTCTCACACATACCGACACTACCCTTTGATATTTCCTAGCTTGATCCTTCCAAGCAGGAATGTAGAAGATCTTCTTCTCGTTGAGCACTTTCAAATCATCCTTCGATAGATTAACAAGATGCATCGGGTCGTACACCCGAAGTACTTCTTGTTCATCCTCATCTTCCATTACCGCCTCAGCTGTCTCACAATCCACGTACCACCATTTTAAATCTTTTAGGACGTTCTTGGGCATAACTTTCATCGGTACTTCTTTCAAATGACGGACTGGTTTATACTTCATTACCATCCAAGGTTTGCCGTCAGCCCTCATTCCACGATCTTTGTCTTCTATCAACTTTCCTTTTTGAGGCTTTAGGAGTTCAAACTTTTTGTCTTTAATGGCTTCTTTCCAGACGATCTTCCCAATGATTCTTGCCATATCATCATTACTTCTATTGATCAGCCCCAATCTCACTAAATCTCTCACCTCACATTCTGGTAAGGAATTCAGAGATCTCAACAATCTCTTAAAGTACTGAATGCCGTCGTACCGTTTGATCACAAATAGTTTCAGCTCTTTGTCGTACAACCAGCATATGATTCCTTTCTTTGACTCTGCATAGCCCTTTATATTATAAGTCTTTCTGAACATCGTTGGCACTGCAGGCTTCTTGGTTTTAACAAACCACTGAGCACAGCCTTCTTTCCAGTTCGGCTGCTCCTCCCATACTGTATCTTCTATCACACTCTCATCCCCCAATTCTGATCTCTCAACAGCTGGAATCTCATGTTCCACTGACTCATCTACAATCTCACCTTCTTCTAATACATCTTCCACATTAATCTGTTCTCCAATCCTCTCAATCTCATCCATAGGCAACACGTCATCATCATCCATCAACTCATCGTCCTCCTCCTCATCCAACTCCTTCAACGCATCAATAACGTCTTCAACATCAGCGTCGTCATCGACAACTACAACATCATCACCAGCTGCATTTGTAGACTCCCCCTCAGTTGTGGAAGCTCCAAGAGCCTGAGAGATTCTTGGCAGCTCACCACCTGCACCTGAAGGTGCATTGGGATCATCGTCATGATCTTCTCGTCTTTTCGTTCTCAACTCATCGCCCCTACACGTCTTCTCCCCCTGAGATACCAAGTAATCCTTGAAGGCATCTATTATTCGTCCATGTTCTACCAGGAGGGCAGCTTGTAGTCGATTGGATTCCACTAGGCGGTCAATAGTCTTTGACTGTTCAGCAACAATCCGCTCTAGCGAAAGAATCCTCTCGGTATCTGAAGTAGGCAATGGAGTTGGTGGAACATCAGCAGAAGTGACCGCAGGTGGTACACTTGGTAACCCTGCAGTAGAGGTGATTGTCGACTCCACAAACCGTGCAACTACCACCGGTGGATTAAGCGGTTGAGGTGGTAGGGACACAATTGTTGGTGCCGACGTCTCGATCGCTGAAACCTGTGCAGTAGTAGGAATAAGAGACATACCAGATAAGGCAGGTGGAGCAAAACGTACTAGTCTTGAAGATTCTCCAGCTCCCGAACCTATCCCTCTCTGTTCTCTTCTTGAGCGTCTTAGCACAATCTGTACTGCCTCCTCTTCATCCACTTCATCCTCATCCTCCCCCACAGTTCTCGGCCTCTTTCCCGTAGTCCGTTCACGAGACACCATAAGTCTTCTTGCCTCAGCAAACGTCTCGTCTAGATCAGAGTCAGCTACCGAAGTAGCTGCTCTGGTAACATCCATAAACTGAGGACCCGAGACATCCATATCAAACAAACCATGTCCACTAAAAGCAGCATCTAGATCAACGTTTTCAGCAGTGGACACAGCCTGAGATATAGTAGCTGGCACAGCAGCAGAAGATACAACAGGCGCAGCTGATACAGCATGAGGTGCTGCCGCCTGATGTGGTTGCGGATCCCTGAACTCGTCCCCTCCTGCAGGAACATACTCCGGGTTAATGAGATACCCGAAAAGTGGAGTATGCCTGGGACGCCGCTCAGGGTTGCTTCGAGTGCTCGACGTTCTGCACTGAGCAAAGATACGTTTTGTTACGCACTCAACGTATCTGATAGGGCGTCTTTGCGGTACAGACGGAGCGACATGATTGATAATCATTTGTAGGAACCGAGGATACATAATAAAACGCTCGCGCGCCGTCGCCCGTCTCTGACGATCAATCTCGTAAAAGATTAGCTGACTAAACGAATATCTGCGGTTGTAAGTCAGCGCAATCATAGCCGATTGCATCGTCGCACCCATCCCATCTGTTCCTGCCTTTCTGCCGGACATGCATACTATCAACACATGCATCAAAAAGCGCCATTGATCCAGCAGAAAGCCTTTCCTCCTCTGCGAGTCCCCCAGCGGACCCGAATAACCCATCCTTAAGTAAGCTCCGTCACGGAAAGGAGCTACGAATTCCGTTGGGTCGTCTCTCGTTTCATCACCGAACTGCTGAGCCAACCGTATGTCTTCCGAGGAAAACTGTATGTCTTGACCATTGACAGTTGCTCGCATCACTGGAGGCTCAGGTCTGCAATCATAATACACCGTCTGCCAGAAATCTTGAATGTTGGGCAGAGATATGGGTAGTGTATTAGTGATCGCGTGGAAAACTCGTGATCGTTGGAGAAATGTGATAATCTCCCTATAGTCTTCAACGCCTCGTGCGTCTGGATCCAAAGTGATGTATTGGTTATGAGCTGGGAAGAATTGTCGTTGCTCATCACCATCATCACCGCCAGCACCTCCAACAGCACCCATATCTGCACAAAACAAATCAAGTTAGAGACCATAAAACCATCTCACAAGTTCGCTGTGTACCATATGCGAAGTTGTGATGTACAGGCGAATTTAAAGGTGAGGCGAAGTTGGGAACAACTTCGCTTCATCTGTAAGTTCGTCTATAAACTTATAAAAAATTTGAAATAGGCGAAGTTGTGTTCAAGGCGAAGTTATGGATAACTTCGCCATAGGCGAAATTAAGCTTCAAGCGAAGTTGTGGATAACTTCGCTGAAGGCGAACTTAAGCCACTGGCGAAGTTGAGAATAACTTCGCGTAAACCTTAACTTCGCCTGAATCTGAAACGGCGACTGTTCAGATTCAAACAAGTGTTATCCGACGTTTCGGACCGATTTAATGATCCATCAATGAAGAACGGCATGGATTAATGATATTGAAACGTGAAGGACGTCCATGAACACGTAACACAAAGGTGAAAAACTTGGTTTCGAAGGTTCGACGACCCGAGGTCTCGAACCGGGTAAAACTATAGAGAATGAGTATGTTTGTGAAAGATATTGACCATACATACCGTCAATGAGTACTAGAAACTGAAATCAAGGATCGAAATCGAAGATAACAAGATCGCGGATAATCTGTATTTGATATTATGTTCGCCGGAAAGTTTTCAATATATGTTACTGTTCCCGTTAGAAAGTCCTTATATAGGGCTGAGTTGGTTCAGGCGAAGTTACGCTTAACTTCGCCAAGGCGAAGTTAAGCACAACTTCGCTGAATTCAACAACTTCGCCCGTAATTTTCAAAATCAGCCCTTTAAGTTTGAATAATCCTGAATTTAACCTTAGAAATTACCAAAAAGAGTTAAACAAATATGATCAAGACCCAGTAACCAACAATAAAATAATATAACTACAAAAACTAAAAAAAACTTAGAAAAATTTTAACGAAATAAGGGATCAAATTTCAGTCTAGTCAGGGACCACTACGTTTTAGAAAAGATCCTAACAGGAATCATACTAACGATGTGACTGTCACTTAGATCCGTCTTTGGCTGTATTATGACATAGAGACACAGGTTGCAAGCATGTAAATAACGTAAATGGTTTTCATCGTTTCTGTGATACGGATTAAGGTTCAGTTAAGCTCAAAAATTTAAGTTGGCAACATCTCAGAGATAATGATGTCTTCTATCTATTCTCAAAGCGTATTTGGCTATACCCAAGTCACCCCGAATTGACTTCGACCCATAATGTCTGATTAACTTGTATATACTCGTTGACTGCTTCCCGTTCTCTTCTTACTCCAGACATGAGAAGTCTTGATTGTTACTATGTCTCATAAGTACTAAAAATATACATGTTTTTTTTTTTTTTTTTTTTTTTTTTTTTTTTTTTTTAACCAAACATTCTTATTGACTTCGGAGTATTAAACTACTGCAAGTCCCGAATCTGGATCACTGCAGTGTCTTGAAATGCTTTCTTCACGGGAATCAGATCACTCAGGGGCTCGTGTATGACTGGGTAGTCGCTTTTCTGCCTATCATTCGGAAAGATATGTGTGAAGACATTCAAAACTCTTAAGGAGTTTCCACGTAAATTCGAGTAGTTTAAGTTAGTATCACATACACTTTTACGCACCATAAAAATTACCACGACATACAATGACTGTTCTAAAGCCTTTTAAGCCTAATAACTTCACTAGTTAAGCACACACGATTAGTATATATATCATTTTCCAAGGTTGGATCAATTTTCTGTTAAACACAGCATAGAACTTCATACGAAGTAACAGACTTGAAAATTAATTTCATTTCCCTTAAAAAAAAACTTTAAATTCAATCGCCCCAATCACGTCAAAGTCGTCAGGTAAACGGCTATCCTGAAGATCCAATGGATCAACTGGACCGACCACATACAAGTATGTGTCCTTCTTACTAAGTATGACCGACTAATTTTCAGCAACTGAAAGAACACACGTCATAGCTGCACCGGTCACTTTCAGTCTTCCGGTTAATGGCTATCTTCATTCTCTAAGTTGAAACGAGGACCAAAACATATCCTAGGATATGTCCATCAAACTGAGGTAACCGACTCATTTTAAGCAAAAATGACCCATGTTTTTTTTTTTTTTTTTTTTTTTTTTTTTTAAAATCAAAGACATGGTTACTCGGGATTGATCATCCCGTTTAGCTCAATTAGGTTTTGAAATCTAGATTTATCAAACGCTTTTGTAAACAAGTCAGCAAAATTTTCAAGTGTATCAACTTTTTCGATCTTGATCAGTTTCTTCTCAGCACAATCCCGTATGAAGTGATGACGAATGTCAATATGTTTAGTTTTACTGTGCTTCACGGGATTGTTAATTACTGAGATGGCGGCAGTGTTATCAATTAAAATAGGAGTAAGTAAGAAATTCAGACCATAGTCGCGCAATTGTTGCTGAATCCACAAAACCTGAGAGCAGCAGTTGGATGCTGCCATGTATTCAGCTTCGCATGTTGAAATTGCAACTGATGTCTGTTTCTTGCACTGCCAGGAAACTAATCTTCCTCCAAGAAACTGACAGCCTCCTGTTGTTGACTTCCGACTCTGATTACAGCCACCATAATCAGAATCTGTATACGCCACCAGTTCAACGTCTCCCCCCTTTGGGTACCACAACCCTAGTTTCGGCTTGCCCTTAAGATACCGCAAAATCCTCTTCACACCTTTCATGTGAGATTCCTTTGGGTTTGCCTGAAAACGAGCACAAAGACAAACAGAAAACATTATATCGGGCCTAGAAGCAGTTAAATACATTAATGAACCTATTATCGCCCGATACAGAGTAGGGTCCACATCTGCGTCACCATCTGATTCAGCGCCCAATTTGTGATTGACGCAGATTGGGGTGTCATATGGAGAACTGTCCTCCATCTTGAATCTCTTCAGCACATCATGAACATACTTTGTTTGATGAATGAACATCCCATCCTTCTTCTGATCAACCTGCAATCCTAGAAAGAAGGTTAGTTCACCCATAGCACTCATCTCGAATCGTTTCTTCATGACAGCCTCAAAATCCTGACACATGGATACTCTTGATGCAGCAAAAATGATATCATCCACGTAGACTTGAACCAGTAAGAAGTCACATCCTTCTCTCTTCACAAACAGCGTACTGTCAATCAATCCCCTTTCAAAACCATTTTCCAGCAAGTAGTCCGATAACGTTGAATACCAGGCACGAGGTGCCTGATGTAACCCATATAACGCCTTGCTCAACCTGTATACGTGATCCGGAAAGTCTGGGTCAGGAAAACCCGGAGGTTGTTCAACAAACACAACCTCATCAACTTTCCCGTTAAGAAACGCGCTCTTCACATCTAACTGAAACACCTTCATCTTTTTAGATGCAGCAAACGCCAAAAACAATCGAATCGCTTCTAACCGGGCAACAGGAGCGAAAACCTCATTGTAGTCAATACCCTCTTGTTGATTAAAACCTTTAACAACCAGCCTCGCCTTATTTCTCACGATAATCCCCTTTTCATCCCTCTTACACTTGAACACCCATTTCGTGCCTATAGCATGCACATTTCTTGGTTTTTCAACCAAGGTCCAAACTTCCATTTTCTCGAACTGAGCCAATTCTTCTTGCATGGCTTCGACCCACGAGCTGTCCTTTAAAGCCATTTGATAATTCTTTGGTTCAATTTGGCTTATAAAGCAGGAGTACAAACATTCATTCATTATACCCGTTTCTTTTATGCTTGTATAAACACAGGTGTGCTCATTCAAGCTACTTCTGGTTTGTACACTCGAGGACACATCACCTATAACGTTCTCCAAAGGGTGATCTTTGTGAATTCTCGTGGTCGGAACAGCACCGACATGTAAATTGTCTTCCAAGTTCGAAGAGATCTCATCTATGGTTGTTTCTGGCTGAGAGTGAAAAGGATTAATAAACTCATCTTCAGTTGAGGCCGCAGGGGTATCGATAGGATTTGATGTGGAAGGCTGAGATTTTTCTGTCATCTGATGTTGCACTACCTCCTCTTCCTCATCAAAAATCATCTTCGTCACTGCTCTTTCGTCTTCTTCAGAAATTTCCAAAGTAGGTACGTTAAACGACTTAAAAAGTTTAACATAGTCAAACAGCTCAGCAGGTCCATTGCTTGGTTTTGGCGGTTGGTAACTAGTAATGTCGGTGTTACAAACCACCTCCACCTTGCAAGTTGTCGTATTGAAGACCCGTCTGTTGGGAGTCCCAACAACATAACCGACTAGGATTCCCTCATCGGCTACTTCACCAAATTTCGAGTTAGTCTTCAAAATCGAACAAGGAGACCCAAAAGGTTCAAGACCGCACAAGTTGGGCTTCCTTCCGTGCATAAGCTCGTAACAAGTTTTTCCAAGTCTCTTAACGGTTAACACCCGATTCAGAACATAGCAGGCTGTAGCAACTGCTTCAGCCCAGAACATCACAGGAAGCTTTGAGTCTGCCAGCATAGTTCTGGCTCCTTCAATCAACGTTCGGTTCTTCCTTTCAGCTACTCCGTTCTGTTGTGGAGTATACGGAGCGCTGTATTGATGCTCAATACCCTTCTGAAGACAAAAGATTTCCATCTCAAAGTTCTTGAACTCTGTCCCATTGTCGCTTCTGATGAATTTAACTGATTTACTCATGACGTTCTCGACTTTTGTAATCAGATTCTTCACCATCTGAGTCGTCTCGTCTTTCGTTTTCAGAAAATATACCCACGAGTATCGCGAGTAATCATCAGTTATCACCAAGCAGTAAGAAGTACCACCTAGACTTTGTACATTCACCGGACCGAAGAGATCCATATGAAGTAGTTCTAGAGTACCAGCAATTGAGTTGATCGTCTTGGTGAGATGGCTTTTCTTGTGTTGTTTTCCCTTCTTGCACGCTATGCATTTATCTTCAAAGTTAAAACTCTTTAAGGGAACGCCCATCACAAGCCCATTTTTGACAATGAAGTTCATCTTACGAAGATGAATATGTCCCATTCTCCTGTGCCATAATTCTGATTCTGATTCGCTTGCCTTTGTCATTAAACAGGATTCTCCGGTGGCCATTTCAGTAGACCTCATATCCATCACGTATGTATTCGTTTCACGTGGAGCTTTCATTACTATCCATTCTTCTGGTATATGAAAACCAGGCTTCAATACAATCGCTTCATTCTTAGTGAAATGGACAGTGTATTCTTTATCACAGATCTGCGACACACTCAGCAGATTGTGCTTTAATTCCTCCACAAAATTTACGTTTTCAAGTGTCATTCTCCCATTCGACACAGTTCCTCTACCGGTAATCCTTCCTCCGCTTTCACCAGCAAAACTAACTCTAGCTCCCTGAACAGGTTTTAAGTCTTGCAACAAGTGTCTGTTGCCTGTCATGTGCCTGGAACAGCCGCTATCTACAATCCAAAGATTGTTTGCAGCCCTGTTCAACTGTTCCTGCACAATAAAACAAAGAGTTAGAATCTTGGGACCCAAGACCAATTGGTCTTGGATCGATACGTCCCGTACCCTGGCTTTCTTAAGTTAGCATCAGGATAATTTCTGTAAGTCCTGTTAGGGAATCTCCCTGCAGATTGTGTGTAATGCCTTCCAAACCTTTGAGAATTGAAGGTGTTATATCTTGAGGTTTGGTTGTAAAAATGAGGTTGGTTTTTATGAAAACTTGAATTCGTTATATTTTGGCATTTTTTAAAGTTTTCATTTTTAGCAGGAACAAAATGATGCTTATTCTCATTTTTATTTGTCTTTACATCTCTAAATCTCGGTTTCAAAGGGCAATCTGCAACTAGATGTCCTAACTTGTTACATCTAAAGCAACATCTACTCTCCATTTTCTTGTCAAATGTTGGTTTGGATGTAGAGGCAGCGTTACCAGCCGTTCGTCTCACATAAGGTGGGACGTACGGATTGAGTGGAGAACTCTTTTTAGAAACTTCATTTTTATCTCCATCGGTGGGTAAACCTACCTTCTCTTTTGTCTGACCAGATTCGGACAACTTATCCGAATCTGATGAGACTGGACTTGAAACAGAAATATTCACACTAGAAACAGGCGAACTTGTTTCGCCACAGTTAACACTTGATTCAACACTTGTAATCTTGATAGGAGTTGTCTGAGAAACCTCGAAATCAACAGATTTCTGAACACTTGGATTATAAGTATAGTTGTGGTTAAAGGGTGGTGGAACTTCATTATATCCGATTCCTCCCCTCTTTGCAGAGGTACCTGGATCACTCACGAGGTGATCAAGGATGGCCGAGGAATTCCTGAACTGCTCAAGTTTGCGGTTCAGTTCCACCACCTTTACCTGGTGGTCAGCAATCTGTTTATCTCGATCAGCAATCACTTTAGTTTTTTCCTCCAAAACTTCATAACTAAGATCAATTATTTCAATTTTCTCAGCAAGTTTAATTTTTAAGCTTTGAACGTCTTTTTCACATGCTTTTATTTTAATTTTATAACTCGTTTCTCTTGCTTTCGTAAAATGGTGATCTTCTTTAATAGTTTTAAAGTCAGCATCTAAATGGACATACTGATCAGTTATTGTTTTAAGTTGCTCAGACAAATTCTCACAACTAGTACAAATAGTTTTAGGACTTACCTCGGAGCGATTATCTTTGTCATTTGCCATGAAAGCGATTTCTTCTTCATTTGCTTTCTCAATTTCTTCAACCTTCTTACATTCTTCAGCTTCAGACTCAGCCATGTTTGCTTGCTCACCAGAACCACTTGAGCGTTGATTCCAGTTGTACTCTCCTGCCTCTCTGGTCAACATGGCATTTATCTCTCTGTTAACTCCTGAGTGTTGTGTAGGTCGACCTTGTCCTCGTTCAACCCTCTCATTTCTGCATTCCTTGGCAAAGTGCCCGTACTGTTGACAATTATAGCACCTTACTTTGGACTTGTCGAACCCGGGCCGACCACCAACAAACTTTCTCCCCGTCTTATTCATGAAACGCTTGACTCTCCTCACTATCATGGCCATTTGCCATTGCAAATCCATCTCCTCCAGATCATCAGCATCGATCTGGTCATAATCCTCATCCAGAACAGCAGGGTCCACAATCTTCCCCTGGATGTAGTTTTCATAGGAAGCAATAAATGATGCATAGACTGCAAACTGCTCTTCAGCAGATTTTACACTCATAGGCATCTTGGAATAACTATTGCTAGATGCATTTGCAGAAAAACTACTTGTGGATGCTTGAGGCTTTGAAGTACTAGATCCTCCAGCAACGAAACATACATCACCATTCGTGTTTACAGAAACTTTTCCTTCATGAGACGAGTCAGAGCCTGACTCCCCTTTAGAGTAATAAGCAGCAGATTCAGGCCTTGAACTTGAGCCTGAGTTGACCTTTGCACCATACATACCAGGGTCTTGTATCTGATCTGTAGGTGTTTCTTTTCGAACCATATTAAGCTCATAAGTTCTGAGCTTGTTCACTGCCGTTTCAAGATCATAATTAGGAAAGTCTCTGTCTTCCCTCATAAGAACGGTGTACATTTCCCACTTCGGTGGAAGAGCATCGAGAAGTTTTTCAACGATCTCTTCTTCTCGGTAAGCAATCGAATAATTGCTAAGCTCTGTCATTAGATGATAGTATCTGGTGATAATATCATCCAGCGATTCGTTCTTCAAAAATTTGAAGACGGAGAACTGGGTCTTCAAAAGTTTTACCTTCGATGCACGGATACCCACATTCCCCTCGAATCTATTTTCAAGAGCATCCCAAAGCTCTCTTGCAGAAGTGTACTTTCGGAACGTATGGAGAACCTCTTGAGGAAGTGCCATTGTTATCGCAGCATGGGCCTTGCTTTCGGCCTCGTACATTTTCTTTTCTTCCTCCTCCATTTTGCTGTACTTCTTAACCACATCGCGACCTTCGTATTGCGCAGTTGGAGGGATATATCCATCCTGGATGCACACCCACATTTTGGCATCCTGGTATTTGATGTATTGGATGAATCTGTCCTTCCATGCCACGAAGTCAGTTCCCTTCATCAGCCTCGGGGCCTTAGTGGCAGACCCCGCTTCTACTTCCATCTTGACCAAGTCGGAGATATTGATCGACGACATCCTTGCAAAAACCTGAAAAACCTGGAAAAAAAAAAAATATTAAAACAGCTCAGTTGGCGAAGTTAAGAATAACTTCGCTTGAAGGTTAACTTCGCTGAAAGAGAACTTCGCTGAGATCTTAAATTCGCTTGATTTGGGCGAAGTTAAGAATAACTTCGCTTAGCTCTGGCGAACTTATGAGTTGAGCGAACTTGGGTTTGAAGCGAAGTTGCGGATAACTTCGCTAAGGCGAACTTATGAAGTGAGCGAAGTTGTAGTTAACTTCGCTAATCCTTATATCTTCGCCAAAAACCCTAATTCCAGCGACGGCAACTTCGCCTGAAGAATGGTAACTTCGCCCGATGAACGGTAACTTCGCCCGATGAACAGGGAAGTTTGTTCAGATCTGTTTTCGTCAATCCAGCAGCTCCCGATCAATGCAAAGGCTTGAAAATGACTGTCAAGCACTAGCAAAACTCAATCCCAACAAAAACACGTCCCGCGAATAGGTCAAACGAGACGTTTTCTACAACCGCGTGAAATCCCGAACCTCACAATCGAGCCGATTGGCTCTGATACCAATTGTAGGTTCCTGGACGGATCGTACACGGGATGTCTCTAACAACGCAGGTGCGGAATCCCTGCGTAGGTAGATACGAGTGTAGAGTATGTAGAGATCGAACACACAAGCAATAAACCAACCACGTTATATTGATAACAAACACGTGACCCGAGGTCACCGTTACAGACTATGACACGTAACTCGGTTACTGAAAACTGAAACGAAAACCCTAAACCAACTAACTAAACTGTTTCGTCTGAAACAGTATATAAACACGACAACTTCGCCACAGGCGAAGTTGTCAATAACTTCGCTGATTCAACAAGTTCGCCATAGCGAACTTGTTGACAACTTCGCGCATTACAAAACAAACATAAACAAAACATAATTATATTACAGACTCGATTACAAATGCTAGACTATGAACTACTGACATACATGTACCAACACAGGCACATGACAGGGTAAATATCCATTTTTTTAATCTTTAAACCATAAAATGGATTATGTGTTGCCTGGACGGGATTTTAGGGTGATGGAACATTTTTAATCTGCTCTTTATGTATGTAGGAACAAGTCAGGGGAGGGAAATTAAAAAAATTCAAAAAGAGTGTGTGTGTGTGTGTGTGTTTTAAAACAAAAGGTTAAAAAGAGTGTGTGTGTGTTTTTTTAAACAAAAAGTTAAAAAGAGTGTGTGTTAAAAAATTAATAATAATAATAAAATTTTTTAATTACATTCGCTTAAAATTATGTCGGTCACTCAAGTTTGAAGAACATATACTTGTATATGTTTGGTCCGGTGATCTACTCGTAGATTCACAGGATAGCCATTTATCTAAAGACTAAAAGCATCATGGGCGATTGTGATATGTTTTCGTGATATGTATTCTTTCACTTAAAATTATATCGGTAATTCCAAGTCGGAGGGACACGTATTTTCATATGTGTTTTGGTCCTGTTAACCACCAGTGGTCATACGGGATAACCATTTACCAGAAAACTGAAGAGTGACCGGGCTGACTGAGTTCTTAACATATGTATCTTCTGTAACCTTCTGGGAAGTGATATGATTATTCCGTTAACAGCTTTTTAGAAGCTTCAAAATATTTTCAAATGAATATTAATCCAACCTTTGGAAAATGATAGATAAATTGTTTCTGTGTGTCCAACGGGTGGAGTTATTAACCTTAAAAGGCCCTAGAACATTCATTGATTTGTATGGTAGCTTTCCATGACGCGTAAAAGTTGTAGTGATATAAACTAAATATGCTAAACTTATTGTGAAGAGTCATTTTGAAGAAATGTGCATGTCTCCATATACATCTCTCCGAGGGATAGGCAGAAAAGCAATTACCCAGTCATATATGAGCCCGTTAGTGTCTTGACCACCAAAAATATTGTGTTATTATGTTTATTATTAATAAAAAATAAAAATAAAAAGAGAGAGAGAGAAATAAAAGGGAATTATGAGTATGCATATAATTTGTGCTGTGAAAAAAAAATGTTATTTCAGAAGCTTAAAGGGTCAAACTAGAACTAAAGAGATAGGGGCACACAAGTAAGTCCTGTCATGTCCCGAATGAAAGGCCTGTAAGTCCACTGACTTGTAAGTCCAACGTTCAACCTTAAAGCTTAAATTCTTGTTCGTTTATCTATAAAAGAAAATCTTTTTGATCAAGCACTAGGGGGTTGGAGTCAAATTGGGGTGATCTGGGGAAAGCCAAATACGCTTTGAGAGGATATAGGAGGCATCACAGGTCCATGAGTGATGTCCATCTAAGCTTTATGCCGAACTAAACCTAATTCATATCACTGATGCAATGAAAATCATGCTGAGTTTATTATACCTACTATCAACCTGTTTCTTTATGTCATAATAACGCTGAACATGAATCTTTGTGAAAGCACCGTTATCAATAAGATTCCATGTTCGGATCTTTTCATAAAGGCAGCAGTTTTATCAAAAACTGAAATTTGATCCCAAAATTTTTGCAAAATTTCAAGAGGACCGGTGATTAAATTTGTTTTATTTGTTGTTTTTGGTTTTATTTTATTTCATTTATTTTTTACTTCTTGATTACTCTTGTCGAAACAAATGTGTTAAGAAATCGTCTTAAAGTTTGTTTTAGCTGTTGTCTTCAGCTCATGAAATCTGATATCGGTTATTGTGTTATAGTTGGTTTAGCTGGTATGATCTCATCTCAAGTCTTTTAAAGAAAATCAAACAAAAAAAAAACAGAAAAATAAAAATCTCAAAAATTATGTCTGTCTTATTTTGTTTCATTTAATTGTTTTCAAAATATTTTGGTTGATCATTCTATCAAAGTTGAGTGTTCTTTCAAGACAGATTTCTTAACGGAAGCATATGAAGTATCTCAGATTCAAATTAGATGATGTTGTCAATAAGGGGGAGATGATAGAGTATTGGATGCAGATGCTGAAGTTGCAGATGATGTTCAAGTAAAGATTCTGAAGGTTTTGAAAGCATCAGTCTAAGGGGGATATTGTTGGGCCATAATTTGGTTAGACTGACGCATATCAAAAGGCCATGACATGATCAAGACCAAAGTGACATAAACGAAGACGAGTTGAAGAATTGCATTATGGTTATGATGATGTAGTAGGGATTTCGGTTGGGCTTGGGCTTGGGCTTTGTTGGGCTAGGTTGTTTTGGTTTCCCTATATATAGATAACATGTATAGGATTTATTGTTGGTTGTTGAACACTTTGAGAGCCACCATCTAGAGAGAAAATAACGATTTTGGGTAATCTCATGTACTAGACGATTTACTAATATAATTGTTTACATTTGGAGTATTATCGTGTTTATTATATTCGTGTTCTTCATTTATCTCGTTCTTGAATCACCACGGTGTTAGGATTCCGTACTAACATCGTGTTCGAGTTGATATCATATTGTAGTGATTCAGATTTGGGACTTACAATAACAGTGCTCAAACGCTTGATAATGATAACTAATAATTAATCAAAACTTTAAAGGGTATTTATAGACGAAGACTTCATTCGTTATACATGCCACAACAAAAGAGAGTCATTCTCTAACATACGTTAACATGATTACATTAAATTAACGAATAAGCACATTCGTAGTCATCATTCGTTAACAAGCCTAACGAATGAACCCGAATAAACACGCATTGACACATTCGTTATTATCTACTCTAGCGAATGTGCCTTACAATAACAAATGTGCCTTACAATAGCAAAGTTCCATTAAATTTTCAAACTCAATCTATTAAAGATTACATTAATAGATCTTGAAGTCATGCCATTAATATGCATGGCCCATCATACTCAATTGTAAGGCCCCGGTCCTGGTGCCCTACTTTGTCGTTGGATTACTCATAAACACAGTTCTAAATATTATAGTGAATTAAAACTTTCGCGAAATATAAAAAGTTCAATCATTCTTTACAAACATTCGATACTTTTCTTTAAAAACAAAACATAAATGATTTATTTAAAACATGATGACAAAACTTATTTCGATGCCAGTCCCTTCAATCCTGCCATGTGTCCTTCTCTCAAGCCAACTTCTTCAATCTATTCACTTGCGTGCATACTAAAAGTCAGCTATGCTGAGTGAGTTCTAATTAATCAGGCAACATGCATTCATACATTTACTTTCATATACGCATCCGAAGATACATATTATATATTTTACATGTTACATTCCTTTCGTATGTTCATACATTCTTTCATACTATCACACTTTCATACTTTCATACTACATACTTACTATCTTTACCATCTTAAATATTATTAGGGTCTGGTCCCTTTCTTCTCTATCTTAGATATTATCAGGTTCTGGTCCCTTCCTTCTCTATCTCATATATTATTGGTGTCTGGTCCCTTTCTTCTCTATCTCATATATTATTAGGGTTTGGTCCCTTCTATCTTAGATATTATTAGGGTATGGTCCCTTCTTTCTCAACAACCATACCTACGCTTCTTTACACGTACATTCTATTATATACATTCATACATATTCTTAACCATTCATACATCATTCATGCATCTTATGTAAGACTCATCTTTCCTGGCGATACGTGAAATATCTGAAGATCGTTGTCGTACCGACAAGCATACATTCATAACACAAATATAACTATCACATCTATCATTAAGACATACACTTGCCACTTAAGTATTAACATTCACTTTTTGTATGCACACAGCCCCGAAAACATAACAATGAAGCGGGGCTAGAAACTCACCCGCGTCCTGCTACGTTCACCGTTAATGGTTATTCCTTTCTTTAGTTGTGCGTGACTAAGTGTATAACAATTACACGTATCAATTAACTATCGCTACCCATATTGCGTTTCTAGTTTAATTATAAAACTCGATGAACGAGGGTCCGGGGCAGCGGGGTTCTAAAGGCGGCAGCCCCTAGCAGGGTCCAAGGGGTAGTACCCCTAGCTGGGGTCGAGCTTTCTTAACACAATTTTCATTAGAATTCTTAACTTATTATTTTATTTTCTAACTCATAAAGTTCGAGGGCTTCTTTGTAATTAATCCATTTTATCCTAAGTTCAGGGGCCTTCCTGTCATTTTATCAAACTCTAATTCGTCCTTTGACCCTTAATGAATGCGGGCTCATTCGTTGACTGGACTAACGAATGAGCATCAAACGAAAGTGAGCTCATTCGTTAGTCTGGTCTAACGAATGACCTCCAACGAATGATGGCTCTATAACGAACGGGCACTCATTCGTTATTTCATAACGAATGGGTCTTTTCATAACAAACGACCTAGCGAATGAGCCTCTAACGAATGAGGGCTCATTCGTTAGTTCTCTATAACGAATTGCTTAACGAATGAGGTTCCTTCGTTATTCTTCCTTAACGAGTGATCATAGCTCATTCGTTACACGCGCCTAGGGTTAGGGCACGGAATGTCAGAACATTCCCTAACATTCTTACCTCATACGCTGCCTTTCCGGCGTCGCCATGCCGGAAAAACGTGTTTTCACACCGTTTTCTCCCCGATCGATCCGGATACGAGCTAGGATGACCCCCTAAACTTGTCATTTGATTGGTTTATACCCGATTCCACTTGGATCTCGTGACTTTAACGGTTGAGGGCGTCGGTTCATCATTTCGCGACTAAATCTAGAGGGTTTCAATCCATATAAGATCATACTTTTATACCTCGGATCAAAGATTGGTTTTCCTTCTTGGTTTCGGCTAGAGAAAGAGAGAAAGAAGAGAGAGAGTTTAAGTGTGTGTTTTGGGTGGTGTATGGAATGAGTGAAAATGAATTGATTAATGAATAATTATTGTTTATATATTATGGGTCTTGGGCTTAAGCCCATGGTCTTTCTTCCTTCCCTATTAATCCAAATCCATTACCCACATTTATTTAACCCAACATAAGCCCATATCATAATAACTAGTATTATTATTTTATTAACCGAAACAGGAAATGGGATGTTACATTAGGTAAGTAGATACACAACTTTAGATGTTAGAAAACAAAAATATATATATAAATACATGTTGGCATGCGTAAGCCAAAAGTGTTAGGGTGGAGAGAGTGGTCACCTAAGGGTAGTGTGAAGCTACCCTTAACATTGATCAATCATGCACTGCCACATCATTTTTACCCTCAACTACACTAAGGGTTGTGAACAGTGACGCATCCAAATTACCTTACAAAAGTTTATTTTTTAGTTTAAAATAACTCAAAAATTATAATTTAAAAACTCAAAAATAAAAAAAAATGCATGCATTAATATTTAAAAACACATAATAATTAAACATTTTATTAAAACATAGATAAAAAATATTATTACCAATTCCATCGATTTTTTACTTTTGTTATGAGTTCAAATGTGTCGTTATCGCGAGCGTTAATTTGTAAACCATATTTCGCCATTTCAAACACACTTGGTGTGTGTAAGATGGCTTGATCCTCCATATGAAACAAAATAGTTCCAAACTCGTGTCCAAAAACCCAGAGTCCGTTGCTCCATGTGGTCCATGTATTCGAACACATAGACCCAAGCCTTAGCTAGCGCTTTATCTTCACAGATCCATATTCGTGGCGTAATTCGTTGGGGATTTGATTGAGGATTTGGTTGCTCCATGTAAATATTGTTTGAATTTGAAGAGAATAAAAAAATTATTGTAGAATACAGTGTTTAAAAATGAGAAAAGATGGGGACTTAGATAGAAAAATAGGAAATATGGGTACTTATTTATTGGAATTAAATTTAGAATTATAGTTGTCAAATGACCATATTTCACACAAAGTCTCACGTGGTTTACTATTTTAGCCAACTCATAGCCGGAGAAAAAAGGGGGCGACGGAGGTTTTCCCTGCAGGGAATAGTGGCCCTCGGAGGGATCCGTCGCCCAACTCCACCATTATATTTATTTGTTTTAAAAATATAGATGATCCGACATATGAATGAGCAAATTCGGTACTGATTCAATATCAAAGTTTTGAGTTTCGGTATCGGTACGGTACCGCTATTTTCCGAATTTTACCTTAAATACCGGTATCGTCCTGTTTTCGAACCAATACTAAGAATTTATGATTTTCGAGATCGGATCGATACCAATACCAGTCGGTATCGGTACAGTTCGATCATTCTCTAGTTTTACATTTCCTTAGTCCTTACTTTTCAAATTTCTGGTTTGGTATTTGTTTTCTATTTTCTAAATGTGCAAAATATAGAAGAAGTATAATATCTTGGGATTGGCATGCTTTCGACCTTTAAGAGGAATACTATAGTAGTACTAAGTTACCTTTAAAAAGTCATCAATCATTCTGCAAATTTTAAATTATTTGCTCCTCCTCTCTCTCTTTCACTTACCTGACAATCTGACATCACCCCACTCTCTCTCTCTCTCTCTCTCTCTCATATGATCTTATCTTAATAATTCCTCCATTTTCATTATTCTGCGTCTCATCTTTCTCACCATATTTGGCAAAACATAGAAAACATCATCACACAACGTGTTTCATATTCTAGTTCAAACCAGTTACTTAGTACGGACCCAGTTAGTACACTTTAGTTCAGGTACCCCTTTTCTGTAGTTGGACATTTGCTGTTGATGTTTTTTTACAGTTCTCTCGTGTTTACTGATAAATTTGTGAAGTTTATGGATTAGCTTTGAATTTGTATAATTCTGTGCAGATTGTAGTAAAAAAATTTTTTTGTTAATTGTTGCTCAAGATTTATATAGTATAAGATTTTTGTGTTTATGGGTAGTTCAGTAGGTTTCAGATTGAGTGATTAATGTTCTTAGTTATGGTTTTCAACTCGGGTTTATGCAATTCATACCAAATCTGAAAATTTGCAGATTTTGGGGATTTATTGTGCTTGGTTGTAAAGAGTGATAGATTTATAATGGTATTTGGTTGCAAGTTTAACAAGAATCTTGCAAATAATGGATCTGTAACTGCTTTATGATAGTCCTCAGTTATTAATACCTGGTTATCAAATTTGGTTTTATAGAAGACAAACATCAAGATTGTGGTTAGTACATCATTAACCAACCAAGCATGGAATCTCCAAATAACATGTTTGAATCGGAAGAGGAATCAGAAATCAGCAGCCATGTACCCGAAGGCGGCAGCACAACTTCTGGAGCCACACCGGTCACTCTGGACCTAACTCTGGCTTTCAACCCCATGATGATGGACGAACATGCACCCACTGAAGTGCCGTCTACAAACACTGCCTCGGGATCACCGACACTGCGTGTCTTCTCTTGCAATTATTGTAGGCGCAAGTTCTACAGCTCACAGGCATTAGGAGGCCATCAAAATGCGCATAAACGAGAAAGAACAATGGCTAAAAGAGCCATGAGAATGGGAATGTTGTCCGAAAGATATCCAAGTTTAGCATCATTACCACTTCATGGATCTACATATCGGTCACTGGGTGTTGAAGCCCACGGGTCTTTGCATCAACGGGTTGTGCCTACACAAATGGGGTTTTACTCCGTAAGAGGCGGATCAAGATTCGACCAAACCTATGTTGGGCGACCAATGTTTGTGGAAGAAGATGAACCCGAAATGTTTTGGCCGGGTAGCTTTAGGCAGATTGATAATGTTGGTGGTTCAAGTATGGCTCCACCAACGGGTCGAGATTCTAACAACAGCCCTGATCTTACTTTGAAACTTTGACATTTAAGTCAAAGATTTGGTTGCTAGAATTAATATCTATGTTTGGTTTTTTATGTTTAGGGTTGTGAGCAATTCGGGTAGCTACAATGTACAGTGAGATACAAGATGAATTTGGCTTCATTTTTGTGGTTATCCATGTAATTCTGTGATATGCAATATTTAGCTTGATTTATCTCCAATAAAAACAATGTGGCTACAAGTTTTCCTTTTTTTTTTATTTTTTGGTAAATTTGATGCGCTTTATGTGTTTTCGTTAAGGTGTACCTGACCAAATATAAATTTGGTATGTCAACCTCAATGTATATGAGGTAACGAATGAACAGTTACAATACTAGGTGGTTAATATGTCACCGAGGATACAACGAAAGGTTGGATTTTACACGAAACATGGTCTTTCTATACCAAACACAGGAGATGTAAGTCCTCAAAATCAAAAGTACGACAAACGTAAGGCTTAACGTAGTGGGCGAAATGTGAGGGGTGACAGGGGCGATTTTGGGGATGAACACCCCCCCCCCCCCGGCGATTTTGGGGCGAAATGGGGTGGGGGCGGGATGATTTTGTCGCCTGGAAGAAGAAAAAAAATAGTAATAAAATAATTAATATATGTGTGTGATATATATACATATATATATATATATTATTTGTAGCCCCTACACCATTACACCTCGAAATCAAATTATCACCACTTGTTGACTGGACGTCACGTGTCGAAATTCGCCCTAATTTGTAGTCCCTCCGCTACGCGTAATGTAAATTAATAAGAGATTCATCATGCCAAATACGTGTCAATTGCACATGTAATTGGAGTTAAAATCTTTCCAGAAATACACCCTATAAAATTTCATTTTAAGCCAGTGAGTTCTAAAATATTATATTTGGAAGTAGCACTACATAGTATCGCTTCTTCTCAAAGCCCAGGGTCTTAGATATGGGGACTTTCTATGGGTATGTTCAGCTTATAAAGCATAAGTGTTGAAATAAATGGCAATTAATCAAACTGGTAGAAAAACATTTAGCTCAAAAAAAGTTGAGCTAAATTTCATAACTCTTTCAGACATGTTTTTTTAATGGGGTCATATGTTTTTCTATCATTTTGATAAAATGATATGATTGGTATTAATCAAAATGCTTTTATAATGTGGCCATATAGCCTGGATCTTGAATAAAAAGTAACGGGGTACTAGGGGTTAAAAATTTAGAGTGAATTGCGGTTTTCGTCAATGTGGTTTGTTAAAATTTGCGGGTTTAGTTAGCAGTTTCAGATTTACGATTTTAGTTCTATGGTTTCATTTCACTTGCAATAAAATATCATCTCACTAACCCCGTTAAGTCTGGTCCCATCAACATGCCCCTCACATGAGGGCCAATTTTGTGTTTATTACCCCAAATAAACTCCAAACCTAATTCGCAAGCCCCTACACGGGAGGTGCTAATGTGTACTTTGGGGGGGGGGGGGGCGTCACATGAGGAGCACACATATGGGTTTAACGATCATACTTAACGACGTTTGTGTGGTCAGGTTAAATTGCAAGTGAAATGCAACCAACAGGACAAAAATCACAAATTTGAAACTATTTGACTAAAATCGCAGATTTGGACAAACTACAGGGACGAAAACCACAGTTTACTCACAAAATTTGTTTAGGAGTAACTGATATATATAACGAAAAAGAAAAACAATATTACATTAAAAATGTACTTCGCCAAGAAAAATTGACGGATACCCTTAAACCATGGCTAGATTTGCCTGATCGCCCTTGCCCCTAAGGGCGCAGCTCAAGAGGGACCCGGGGTGGCCCCGGTCACCCCCGTTTTTTCGCTTAGTAAGGCGAATTTTCATGATTTCATCCAAACATTTTATAGGTATTGAGTCCGGTCACCTCCGTGTAAAGCTGTTGGTCACCCATTCTCTTTATCTTTTTAATAAAATTCCAACATTTGATTTTTTTTCCACAATCAGAAGGTAATAAGTCAAAAATGGGTCTATATTTGGATGACAATCGGTCAAAATTAAACCAAATAAGTCAAGTGGAATGAGTTATTATCTTAATTTGGACCAAAACTGAACTGAATTTGGGGCTAGGGTTTGTGCTGTAGTGCTGTGTGTGATGAACAAGAAGGTTGAAGAAAGTAGGTAAAAAAACATATTTGTTTACATCTAACTCCTCCAGCTTTATTAGTTTGTTTAAATCAAGTTTAGGCATTTTACTTTTAACTCCTTCAACTTCTAATTTTATTTATAAAAGGTATAAATTCAACTTATATATATATATGTAAAAAATACATAAAAAGTATGATTCGGTTAATTCATAGTCGATATCCACCACCCAACTAGCGCCTAAAATATCTACAACCATGATTGTAGGTATAGTCAATTTAATGATGAAGAAAAAATAAATAATTAGATTTTATATTGTTTGACCTGACCCGACCCGAACCGAAATCACAAACCCAAAATTTTGGTCCGTGATTTCTGTCACCCCGATGACATTGCTCAATCTTCGCCACTGCTTGCCCCCAACTATAAGTTTGAAATACAATTTGTTTTTGTATCTTGAAGTATGCTTGATGATAGCCATGGTTGTGATTTTACTTGAGTATGTATGATCTTGCTCTGTAACTCCAAATTAAAGGACACAGACCGAACACGAGTTTAATCTGATCTCACTAAGAGCAAGGCTATGCTTTGCCTATGTAGAACTGACGAGGCCACATGCTCAGTCCATAATAATTAAACTAAGAAGAGTGTTATGCAATGGCATATGTAAAACTAATGAGTTCACATGGTTTGGCCCTAAGTTCTTATGATATTTAAAATTTACATGAATGATCAAGTCTTTGGGATTGTAACATTCGTTACTTTTCAACCCGAAAATCCGGCCTTTTTAAATTTTTATTTTTTTATTTATAAGTACGTGTGTAAATATAAAAATATATTTCAAGTTTCGTCTTATGTATTTTTATTATGTTCATTAACCGACACGTTTCGATGCTCCAAAGTATTCGTAATTATCTTTTGTTGATTTAATAATAATTACGACGTTTTATAATCATTATTCATTCATGTTTTATTTCGTGTGATTCATTAACGAAATTTCAAGTTTTAGCAAGTTACTAAAACGAATCTCCGAGTCTTAAAAGTTTATAAAATAATCAAAGTTTCAATCTATACGAGTATTAAACGTAAACAACCCAAATATATTAAAGTATATCAAGTTATGTATATTTAAAATACAAGGTTCAAAGAGTAAATAAAGTTCAAAAACAAATTATAAAGTTATTTAAAGTTCAAGGGATGAAGGTGTAACATTGTATTTAAAATATAATAAACAACCAGCCCCCCCCCCCCCACACCCGTCTCCCTCCTCTCTTCACGTTTTTCCGGCAATAACTTCGGCGGCCAGAAACCGGCATCGGAGAAAACCCAAACATCGTTATAACCCCCAAATTGATTCGTTAATTCATCCCAAACGACTTCTCCATTAACGATAAACATTAATATACGATTAATTTCGTTATTAACAACCCAAATTAACTCTAATTAATCTCTAACCCGTTAGATTATTATAACAACTCTAATAACTCAAATAAAAATCAAACGATCCAATCGAGGGTATAAATAAGATGCTAATATTCGTCTAAACATGTTGCAAACATAAAATTTCACAAACAAATTCTCTAGATATCTCGTTTGATCATTAAAGTTTACTTTTCCGGCGAGTCTTGTTCTCAATATTCCAACACCAAACCATGTAAGTAATATATGTATGTTAATCATTTTAAGCCGTCTAATAACACCCCTAACCTAATTTGAGCAAACATGGAGCTAATTAAACATATTAGAAATATAGGGTTTAAAGGAAGAAGATGAAGTTGAAGGATTATATATATTTAATTGTTTTCATCTTATAATACAAAACCCAAACTGGTCCAGTGGCTAAGTCACTAATGTGTGGTCCAAGGGACTCGAGTTCGAACCCGGGTCAGTGCATGTTTTGTTTTATATATCAAATTATTATAAATCAAATAAAATCATTTTAGGTTAAATAAAAATTGTTTTAGATTATTTTTAGCATTTCATCCAAAAACCAAACTTTTACAAACCCGAAACATTCATTAAGACTCGTAAAATACATACATATATATATATATATATGATATATATATATGTATGTATATATATATATAAATAGAGAGAGAGAGAGAGAGAGAAAATGGTTCAAATAAAAAACAATTGTTTTGTGAGAAGTGTGAGAAGACTTTGAAAATAAACTACATCACCTAAATAAGACACTATGCCATGTAAATAGAAAACTATACAACTTTTAGAAACTACCAATCTCAACCACTAGATCTTAGATCCAAGGGTCTACATCTATTCTTATGCTTCTCACAAAACAATTGGTTTTTATGTTAACCCTACCTTTCCCTATATATATATATATATATATATATATATATATATATATAAACGAATACATAAAATTACTACGTGTCGTGATGTGGTCGCTCCACCTTTTTTGGGAGTCATGAGATTTGCTTGATTTTTAAATGGAGGCTTCTCATGCATTTGACATGAATTCACGTGTATGGGTCTTATCAAACCTAGATATTTCTTAAACAGGTTATGACATCCCATTAAATTAAAAACTAATCTCACCAAATATTTGATATAAAAATTCTATAAAGTTGGGGATATACTAAAAATTAATATATGGTTTATTTGAAAAAAGATGTATATTATATATAATTAAAAAACGTATTATATAATAAAAATAATAAACGGATCTTGGGTCTCATCAAACGCATATATCATTTAAACCGGGTTATAACATCTCATTAATTTGTGAAATAATTTATCATGAAACCATAAGTATATTATTAACTTTCATACAATAAAAAAAATAAAAATTCAAAAAAATAAATAAATATTAAAAACAAATAATATAAAACAACCCCGTAATACGGGGGATAAAAACTAGTGTGTGTATATATATATATATATAGAAAAAGGTTAAAATAAAAAGACATAGTTTTGTAGGGAGAGTATGAATGACATAAAATTTAGAGTTAGAAAACTATGAAGCCTAAATCCTAGATCCTAAGAAACAATTTGGTATTTTAAAAACTACCAATCTCAACCATTAGATCATAGATCCAATAGCTTAGATTTATTCTTACTTTTTCTAGAAAACTATTTCTTTTTCTTATAACTCATCCCTTTCTATAATATATATAAACAAAAACATAAAAATCCTATGTGTTGCGATGTGGTCGCTCCCCCTTTTTTTGGAGTCATCAGATTTGCTTGATTTTTAAATGGAGGCTTCTCATGGATTTGACCCGTACTCATGGCTATGGGTCTTATCAAATCCAGATATTTCTTAAACATGTTATAACATCTCATTAAATTAAACACTAATATCACCAAATATATGATACAAAAATCCTATAAAGTAGGAATATATTAAAAATTAATATCTGATTTATTTAAAAAAAATATATGTTATTTATAATTAAAAAACCAGTTTTATATTTAAAAAAAATAAACGGGTCTTAGGTCCTATCAAACTCATATAACTTTTAAACCGGGTTATAACATCTCATTTATTTATGAAACAATTTAATATCAAACCATAAGTATATTATTAACTTTCATACAATAATAAAAATAAAAATTCAAAAAACAGATAACTACTAAAAACAAATAATATAAAACGACCCCCGTAATACGTGAGATAAAAACTAGTGTGTGTGTGTGTGTGTGTGTGTGTGTGTGTATACACATATATATAAGGGTTAAAATAAAAAGACATAGGAAGAATAGGAATGACATAAAATTTAGAGTTAGGAAACTATGTAGCATAAATCCTAGATCCTAGGAAACTATTTGGTATTTTAAAAACTACCAATCATAGATCCAATGGCTTAGATTTATTCTTACTCTTCCTAGAAAACTATTTCATTTTATTATAACTCACCCCTATATATATATATATACACACACACACACACAGAGACACACACACATACAAACGTACTGAACCACATTCAAACCTATATACCTACACACATACAAACATACATACACATATACAAAAATACGTACCTACACACGTACATACGCACCTACACAATAATAAAGGGAGTGAAATTAGGGATTAATGGAGTTACACATTCACTTCTCGCACTTCTCGTTGTAAAAAAGACTTCTAAAATGATCCAATACCTATATATATGTATTATCGTCGTAAACTTTACTAAAATAAAATATACCGGTAAAGATAAAAATCTCGTAACAATATAATATTCAAATTTAATATTCATATCATAAGTAATATTATAATAATAAGACATTAAAATCCGTTAGACTTTTATATTAATACACATTAAAATGTTTAAAAGTATGTATATAAATAATAGCGTATGAACTTTAAAACCAACATTTTATTTCCGTTAATTAGTTAGTAATTCTCATGTTTCTTATTTTAGCTCATAAGATTCGATTCTTTGGTTTCATATAACGCGCGCTCTCCGTTTCATTTTCAATTTGTCATCTAAATTCAAAGGTAAGTTTCTCACACCCCCTTTTTAATCTTTTATTACTTTTGGGGGTAACATGTGTATTATACAAATCCCAATTACTTATAATTTCGCTTACAAATTACAATTTGCTTCATGGACTTGTGTGTTTACTTGTTACTTGCTCAAAATTACTTGCTCACGGATTACTCCACGATACTATGATCATACACCCCCCCTCCCCCCCGCTTGCACTCAAGACCTTGTTGTTATGAGTGGAAAATGGTCTCATTATCCGAGTACGTTGGTTGTAACCATCGGGAAAGAACCTTATTTGCTTTTCACGAGTTTTCATGGAATTGTATGATTTTTATGTATTATATAAAAATGTTTGAACTCACCAACTATTAAGTTAGTTGACATTATTTTATACATATGTTACAGGTACGCTTATTAGAGAACAAAACAAGAGAAGACACTAGACATAGATTATTAATAGAGTGTTTGATATGTTTTATTTTCTTGTAATTCTCTTATTTGCAAAAGAACTTGTTATTTAAATCATCAATGAAATAATGATAATATTGTCACTTAATAGTGTCACATATGTTTTAAACATTCTGTACGTCACACCTGGGCATATTCCGCTTTAGCCGGGGTGTTACATATTGGTATTAGATCCGTGACTATTAGATAGGACATTAGACATAGTGTTTTAGTTAGTTATAGTTTATTTGCTTAATTATTTAGTTTGCATGATTAGAAATTATGTGAGTCTTATGTGATTGTTCGAAACACTTACTTGTTACTATTTTACTGATGATTCAATTAATTCAATAACACAAGCACACACAAGTCCAAGGCTTATGCCTAAAAACAAATATTTTTCAAACATTATTAATAATCGATTTCTTTTGCGGTGTTCTGATAATTCTTCTTCTTAAAATGGTTCTATATGGCGGGTATGTAGTAACTGTAAGGGGGGCGTGCTTGTTTTTCGAAACTCTTGACACCAAGGTTATTGAAACCTAAGGATAAGCAATGCGCATAAATCCCAATTAGACGCGAGACCCGGTTGCTTACCTGGAGAGTTAGGAAAGGGCGTGGACATATTAAGCCAAATCATACCACTTTCAGCGCCATATGAATCATAACTTTAAGCTTTCAAACGTGACCACGTTCTCTTTTTGAAAAGAATATGGCTACACTCCTAAGGATGTCACGCAAGTCATGGTGGTTCATGCGACGTGTGACTCCGACTCTCTATGTTTTACAGTGTGTTTTAACTGAAAGTCTGTCAAGTGTAAGGCCCCGGTCCTGGTGCCCTACATTTCATGTCTGATTTACTCATAAACACAGTTCTACAAATCAGGGTTAATTAAAACTTTTTGCGAAAATGTTAACTTCAATCATTCGTTACAAAACATACAAACTTGTCATTAAAACGTATCATAATACATCATCTTTAAAACACCATTTATTCTGTCTTTAGATTCCAGATTAACTAGAACTCACTCTGTGTAGCTGACTCTTAGTATGCACGCAGGTAAATACGCTTGAGGAGCTAGCATGAGAACGACACATGGCAAGGATTGAACGACTGGCATCTGAAGACGGAGGAAATGATGTTTTAAAGATGATGTATTATGATACGTTTTAATGACAAGTTTGTATGTTTTGTAACGAATGATTGAAGTTAACATTTCCGCAAAAAGTTTTAATTAACTCTGATTTGTAGAACTGTGTTTATGGGTAAATCTGACATGAAATGTAGGGCACCAGGACCGGGGCCTTACAAGTTGGTATCAGAGCATGAGTTCGAGATAATTAAGAATCCAATATGCTTAGACTCGAACAGAGAATGGGATTTAAGTAAGAAAGGAAAGAAGATGTCAGTTCAAGATAGTCATGTGTCACTCAAGCAAGCTCAATAAAGGTACAGTGTATGGTTAAATAATAATGTATATTGATGTTAGCTTAATTGATAAAGAAAGGATATGTGAATGATATGGATAGGATTAAGTAATTGTCTGATTAATTAACTATTTAAAAGTAGAACTTAGCACAAATAGACTCATAAAGGGAAGTGTATAGGACACGGAAAGTAACGTGATCAGCTAATCACAGCTGGCCACTGTTATTACCTGTTAGCCTTACTATCCTTGTACTAAATAGTTCCTTGAGTGATGAAGTTTGTGTTTCCTTATAGAGTACAAATGGCTGTAGCAAGAAGGGTCATCGATAAAGGAGGTCGCACTGGACGTCGTGGTAGGCCACGAATGGTTCGAGAACTTTCTTTTGAACCATCTACTAACACCGGGGGAGAAGAAAGTGCAGCTGATCGAAATCCGAGCAACAACGAAGGATATCAACTTGACCCTATTGTTCAAGCTGCCATTGCTCAAGCTGTAGCAGCTGCCGTGAAGAACTTGAATCCTGAAAAGTCTGCTAGAAGTCATGAAAGAAATACTGAGAGATCAGGGGATAATGGTAAGAAAGGTGATGAGGCGGAGATGGGTGACTCGAGCGAAGTCCAATCTGTGAACGTTAATGACAGGAAGAGAGGCCGAGGTGGGTGCAATTACTAGTCGTCTAAAGGTTGCGACCCGCCAAAACTGACTTGTCTAGGAGATGGAATCGCTACTCTCCAGTGGATAACCACCATGGACAAGGTTATCCGAATTAGAGAATTTCGTCCCGACCAAGCAGTGGTCTATGCCACTAAATCGTTTGGAGATGAAGCCATGTACTGGTGGGAGACTGTGGAGTAGAGGAAGAGTCGAAATGAGATTAAGGCATTAAGGTGGGAAGATTTGAAAGAGACTGTCATGAAATGTTTCTGTGCTGATGCTGAAGTGGAAAGGACTGAGATGAAGTTTCTGAACTTGAAGGCGAGAAGATGACGCACCGCGAGTACACCACTGAATTCAACCTCCTGTCCAGGCTAATGACGGATATGGTGAACACCATAGCGAAGTATATCAAGTGCTATGTCAGAGGACTTCCACAGAATGTCCGCACGTTAGTAAGGGCTAGTAAACCGAAAACCTTTGATCCTACTGTTGGGCTTGCAGAAATGGTTTATGACGACCTGGCTTTGGACCATCTGGCAGTGGATGAAAAGAAGGAGAAGAAAGGGGCTACACACAATAAGCGGTCTGGCGATATGGTGACAACAACTGATGAGAGGAGGTCAAAATTTGGAAACAAGGATGCATGCAAGGTGTGCGGGAAGATGCACTTGGGAGAATGCAAGGCTGGTCCAAACCAGTGCTACCGATGCGGGAAGAAGGGACACATATCTCGTGAATGCACCGAGGACCAGAAATGTTACAAATATGGTAAGTCGGGTCATATAGCAAGAGATTGTGGAGAAGCCATAGCAGTGGGGAAGGAATGGAGACGCGTAGAAGGATGGTCTATCATCCACCAAGCAGGTTGCAAGAGATTAAGTGGCTTATCTTAGTTGTTTTATATTAGTGCTTGTTAAGGGGTGTCTTATGTTACAATATGCCTCAATGTTTAATTGGTATGCTAAAATGATTTCCTTTTATGGTTTTATGAATGACCTGTGTTTGATCTATAAGGCCAAAAGTGAACAATAATGATAAGAGTAGTGTGCCATGTATAGTGTGATAAAATGTATCATTGGGAACTTCATGGGAAAGGTACCTAAGAAAGCTAAAACCAATGATCAACTCGATGAGTTTTAAGACAAGAGGTAAAGCGGTAAGCGAGAAAGCTAGGACGCGTTATGAAGAGGCAAGAGCAGGAGGTAATCCTGTTGGGGTAACTAAGTAGGTTTCGGGAACGAAACCTCTTTTAAGGGGGGTAGACTTGTAACATCCTGAAATTTCTATAAATAATATTTAATATATTATTTACTTCGGAAGAATAAAATTGATATAGTAGATGGATAATAATATATTTCCCATTTCCACTATCGGCTAATAAAATAAATTACTATGAGTTAGGTTTGTGTCGGGTTAAATAGATATGGGTTATGAACTTGGGTCAAAAGGAAGGAAGAAAAGATCATGGGCTTAAGCCAATGACCTATGGTATAAGTACCATTATTTTCCATTATTTCCCTCATTCTCATCCATTCCATACACCACCCAAAACACACACTTAAGCTCTCTCTCATCTCCCTCCCTTTCTCTAACCGAAACCAGGAATAAGAATCGATTCTCGACCCGAGGTAATGATAGTATGATATTGTATGGATCCAAACCCTCTAGATCTTGTCGCGAAACAACGAGCCGACACCCTAAACCGTTAAAGTCACGAGATCCAGATGGAATCCAGTATAAACAAATCAAAATATGAGCTTAGGGGTCACCCTTGCTCAGATCTAGATCGAACGGGACGAAAAACAGTGAAAAACGGTGGAAAACGAGTGAGATCTCGCTTTTCCGGCTAGATCTCGGTTTTCCAGTGATGACGGTGCCGGAAAGGCGGCGTCGGAAAAGCGGGGAATGTGAGGAATGTTAATGCATGGAAATTTGACACTGTGGATACGTTATCCTGACATATGTTCTTGGATCAGTTAGCCTTAGTCAGATCCTGTTAGGATCAAGGATCCTCAGTACTTATTATTTACTAACGATTGTTTCCTGTGTATAACATTATATTTGACAGATGTAACGGCTAAGAGACCTGGTCTACCCCCTATTTCGCAGCCTGAGTGATGGAGCACGTGGTCAAAGTGGCTGTTATGATTATATTGAATATAACGGCGGATTTTTAGGAAGAATAGTTAATTGTCTTTATTATTTATAACTCCATTGAGTTATGATCAGTTAAGGCAGACACCCTATATATACTACACATTCATAATCATCCAGGGGCAAGCTAGAAACACACACACACACACTTAGAATTATTGTAAACACTGATCATAATCTCCAACCTTGTATCCTTATTTTTCATATTAATAAATTGGTCATAGACAAGTTGTCATCACCCGGGGTTTTTTTCCTTTGATCTAATCAAAATCAAGGGGTTTTTCCTCACAACAAATTAGGGTGTTCATCTCCATTTTGTTCTTATATTCATCATTATCATTATAGCACTATACCTCACAATTACAAATTTGGATACATTATCCTTAGCAGATTTTTGTCCAAAACAAGTTGGCGCCCACCGTGGGGCAATTGGTGCTATAATCCAGAAAATACCCTATCAATATTCAACCATTCATACCCATATCACCATCAATGGCCTCTCAACAATATTCTACTTCATCAACCATGTCTTCCTCAGTTTCACTCCCACTGAGATCCTCACTACCAATGCCTCCTCCAATTGCGGAAGCACCAAGGGCTACTACTGCTGGAAACAAGACGCAACTTCCAGTGTTCCAAGGCTCAAAAACCACTGCTGCCACTTCGGTCGTTAACTCTAACAATGATGTTTCTGCTATGTTTTCATAGGTTAAGGCATACATGGAGCAGCGGAACAAAACCAACCAGAGGATCCTATGTGAAATTGAATATCTCAAGAAAAGAAAGAGGCCAGCGGAGGATCAGACTCCCTTGATGCCAAGGGTGCTGGATTTCTCTAATCCAAGATCCATGGCTCAACATGCTCAAGGATCCTCAATCCTTAAGCAACGATCATCCATCCTTCAACCAGGGTCTGTGGGTCAGCATACTCAAGGATCCTCGATCTTCCAGCAAGGATCATCCATCCTTCAACCAGGGTCTGTGGGTCAGCATACTCAATGATACTCAATCTTCCAGCAAGGATCATCCATCCTTCAACAAGGGTCCATGGGTCAGCAAGCTCAGGGATCCTCGTCCCTTTAGCCAGGATCGTCTATCCTCCAACAAGAGTCCATGGATCGGCTAGCTCAAGGATCCTCGTTTCTTCAACAAGGATCGTCCGTCCTTCAACCAGGATCCTCTGGATTGTATCTTACAGGATCCTTCAACTCCCAACCTCAAGGATCCTTCTTCCAGAATCAAGGATCCTCCGGAATTCAACATCAAAGGTTTCGGAGGTCCATGAAGGAGACATTATCCCATGCAGACCATTGCCTCTGGAGGACCAACTCCTGTAGCCGACGCTTCTTAGCTTAGCTATTCTTCTGGAATACTGACATTTACGTTACAAAGAGGTAACATATATAATCCTATATCCTTAGATACTAATCACGGTTCCATGTAGGATGCAGGTATCAATCAAGCTATGGCTAAGGAACTGCGGAAACTTAAGGATATGATATCCAGCGTACCAGGGGTGGTCCTACCGATCCCTGAAATAAAATAAGGAAGCCACAAGTTGTCCAGATTTGCGACACCTATTTGTGATGCTGAAGTCCCAAAACGATTTCAGACCCCAAACATGAAGGTGTATGATGGAACAAATGATCCCGAAAAGCATGTGGCTCAATACATGGAGAGGATGGAAATCAATCCAATTCCTGAAAGACTCAAGGAGGCTTGTCTATGCAAGGGTTTCGGATCCACACTAACAGTATCTGCATTAAAATGGCGGCTAAGTCTTCCTCCTTACTCTGTTACTTCATTTTATCACTTAGTTAACTTGTTCAACAGTCAATTTTCCTATAGTAGGAAATTTTAGAAGTTAACCAGTGATCTATACGGAATTAGCCAACCTAATGATGAATCCCTTAGGGATTTTGTTACAAGGTTTGGCAGGGAAGCCATGGAAATCCCCAATCTTGATATGGCTACTGTTGTTGAAGCATTCAAGACGGGACTTCAGAGGGGCTCCCCCTTCTATGATGATCTTGTGATGACTCCTTGCAAGTCTTTAGATAAAGTGAGGAACAGAGCGCTGAGGTTCATACTGCTGGAAGATGACAAAAGGATCCAGGAACGGTTAGGGGCTCAAACGAAACGAGAATCCCCTGACAAGAATAAAGGATCCTCGTTCAGAAGCAACAACTCGAAGCCATACCCCAAATTCAACAATCAAAACATTCGAATAGTTGAACAAGGATATGATGATGAGGATTACCCCAGCATTTCAGATTATAACTTCTCCGTAGATACCCATGGCTTGATTTGTGCCATGAAGGATCTAGGGGAGAAGGAAAGGTGGCCCTGAAAGAACGACAAGTCAACCACCTTCAGAGACAAATCCAAATGGTGTGCTTTTCATGAGGATTTTGGCCACATGACGGACGATTGCATCCCTTGAGGAGCGAAATCTGTTACCTCCTATGCAAGGGCCATTTTAAGGAACTGTTGGGAAGAAAGAAGTCGAGGATCCAGGATTCTGAAGAGGTTCCTCAAAAAGCAACTCCGCCACCACCAGATACTCAAGTGATCAACTTCATTTCCGGTGGCTCAGACATATGTGGAACTTCCTACTCTGCAGCTAAGAGACTGGCCAAGGAGACCAAGTTGGATAACGGAGAACGACCAGTTAAATCCACCACCTTGACAACAGACAAAAGGATCTTCTTTGATGAGGAAGATAAATCAAGCATCTAGTATCCCCATCATGACGGTTTGATTATTACATTGTTTATTGCTAACCATTATGTACGCAGGATCCTTGTCAGTGGTGGAAGCTCGGTCAACATCAACCAACATGATGTCCTGCAGAAGATGAACATACCAGATTCAGAGATCATCCCAAGGACATCAGTGCTAGTCGGTTTCAGTGGTGAAACCAAGAAAACATTGGGGGACATCAAACTCCCAATATACATTGAAGGGTTAAATTTTTACCAAAATTTTTGTGTTATAGATAACCTTTCTTGTTGCAATGTTATTTTGGACAGGCCTTGGCTACATGGGATGAAGGCAGTGGCCTCTACTTACCATCAATGCATCACACTACTAACTCCTTAGGAGTAGTAAGGATAGATGGTGACCAAGTCGAAGCTAAGAACTACTATTCTTCATCCATGAAGCCGACAGCTAAACAGACGATAGCATAGCAATTACAGCAAAATCCTAGGAATGTACTGGAAGCTTGAGAGCAGGACCTAAATGAAGTATACTTGGATCCCGAGGATCCAGACGTTAAAATTTTCCTAGGATCCAGTATCCCAAGTAAGATCGAGGAGGATATAATATCCTTCCTAAAGCGAAGAAAGTCCACGTTTGCCTTCAAACATTCAGACATGGCAGGTATTTCTAAGGAGGTAATTACTCACAAGTTAGACCTTGATTTATTTGTTAAACCCGTCCATCAGAAGCGAAGGACATTCGCTCCTGAGAGGAACTCGATCGTACAAGAAGAAGTTGAAACACTTCTTAAGGCCGGTATAATCAGAGAGGTTAAGTATCCTCGATGGTTAGCTAATGTGGTTGTTGTTTCTAAAAAGAATGGGAAGTGGAGGGTGTGTGTCGATTTTACTGATTTAAACAAGGCATGCCCCAAGGATCCTTTCCCGTTACCACATATAGACTCCATGGTGGATGCAACGGCAGGACATGAGATGCTTACCTTTATGGATGCTTCCTCTGGATTTCAACAAATTCAGATGGAACCATCTGATCAAAAGGATACAACATTCATGACTCCTATCGGCATATACTGTTATATTGCTATGCCATTCGGACTAAGAAATGCAGGGGTAACATATCAAAGATTAGTCAACATGATGTTCAAGGATCAGTTAGGCAAGACTATGGAAGTCTACATAGATGACATGGTGGTGAAGTCAAAGCGAGCTGATGATCACCTCAGAGATCTTGAAGAAGCATTCAATATCCTCGACCAGTATAACATGAAACTGAACCCGTCAAAATGCCATTTTGGTGTTAAGGCTGGAAAGTTTCTAGGATACATGGTGACTAAAGGAGGGATAGAAGCAAGCCTTGAGCAGATAGAATCCATCGTCAATCTAAAATCCCCTGTGAATGCTAAGGATGTCCAGAGGCTGATGGGAAGAATAGTGTAACGATTCCGACTAAACCAGGTATACCCTAACCGGTGGACCATCGTTACGTCATATTTAATGTCTGGTACATGAATTACCACAGTAATTATACGAGGATACATGGTTCACTGTATTGATTGTACGTGAATATATAATTCATCGCGTTGAATATGCGATTAATCGATCGATAGTTATTGAAACCCGAACGAATCGAGGGTTCAATTATTGACGAAATATATGATATTTAGTGATGTTACGAAGCATTAATGCTTCGGGATAAGTGAATTAAAGCACAGAAAAAGAATTTTGATTTAATGGTACGTCGGTACATTAAACGAAACCTTTAATACCAAACCGAGCAAGAGACGATCGATCAAGCCGAAAAAGATGCGCGATAATTAATAATATGATGTTTTAAGTTAATAAATGTCATGGTTTAAGTTTTTAAATTTTTTAAATCGGTTTTATATAAATTTCATTTTTAAGCCAAAAAACGACGTTTTAACCTCGTTTTAAGCCGAATTAGACATTTAATCGAAAACGAACTGAACCAGATTATCCAAAACATTATCCGGATATCCGAAATCCAAACATGTGGCTAGAATTGAAGAGGTGGGTCCCACCCCACCCCTTATCAATTCTGATCGGACCAGGGGGGGTCTAACCCCATTCCATTTTTTCTTTTTCACAAAAACACATCCAACAATCCATCAATTCTCTCAACTTCATGATCGAAAACCGAGATTTTTAACAAGAAAAACACGGTAAGGATCGAGTTATTTACGTTTTCATCTTCGTTTCTTGAGTTTATTTTCAAGAAAATGAGGTTTCAAAGATGAAAACCGATTCTTGCATGATCAAGTGATGTATACGGGTTATACAAGGGATCTTGGTTCAAGAAAGGAGTTAAACGAACCAAGAACGAATTTTTACGGTTTAAATCTTTGTTTTTGAATCATAACCGAAACTATAGTGTAAGAGGCTTGATCGTGAGTGTAACTTGCTTGGTATTGTGGTATGTTGGTTGTAGGTTCTGTATTTAGTGGTAGATAAGGCGGAAAGACGAGTTTGTAGCTTGTAGTGGCGGAAAACGAAAGGTATATTCTGTTTATGTTCGGTTTTGGAGTTTTTGGACAGATTGTGGTAGGTTTAGATTTAGGTCATGAAATTTGACAGAGGTGTTAAACACATGAAAATAAGAGTTCTGTGAATTTTTGGTAATTTTTGGACAAAGGATGAATATTTAGTGAATTTAATGCTCGGTTTTGGCTAAAAATAGTGAAAAATAGTTAAATATCATGAAAACTTTTGGAAAATTGCAGATAAGCTTTCTATATCATGTATAAGTCACATACAAAATTTTAGGTCAGTTGGAGAAGTCTAAGTGGGCTTTTCGGTTAAACGAGTTCTAGGATTTTCTAGCTCGGTTTTAGTGAAAATGGCATGTAAAAGAAGATTTTGGTTCTGGAAAAATTACAGGGGAATATGTATATGGCAGGGGACATCCAGGAAAAATTTGGGATTTTTCTAAGGTCGTTTGGTATTTACGACATATTTAGTGTTTAAATGGTGTTTAAAAATAGATAAATAAATTTTTAATATAAAAATTAATTCTGGAAATATTTTTATAAAATTCCCCACTGTCAAAAAGTGATTTGTGCAAAATTTCAAGATCCGAGACTAAACGGATAATTATTTGTGTTAAAAAGAAGATAAAAACAAACTTTTAAAGCTTAAAACGCGTAAACCAGCAAAGTTCGGGTAGACGAGCTGACTGGTGTATAAGAACCCTAAAAATGAACTATTTTCATATAACTGAGTTAAACAAGTAAAAATAAATCATCCGAAAATAATTCGGATGATTTGGGTAATTTTAAACGATTTAACAGTTTCCGGTGCGCTAAAGACGGAAACGGGTCCCGCGGCCAAACGGGGCGTCTAAACCGAGCTCTAATCTCACAACGTTAACTAAATTATCAGTCAACAACTATTTTCGGGTCGTGTGTGACCAAACTCATTTTTGGAACGTAAAAACGGATAACCGTGCTAGGCACGCAAAACGGGAAAAAAACGACTAATAATAATATTGACCATTGAACTCTAAACGATATCACAATCTGAGTCCGGAGAAGTGTTTCTGGGTTAACATTGCCGCCAGAATGGGTACAATACTGGGTTAACAGTGTCCCCAGATGTCCCTAGATGTGTTTATGGGTTAACATTGCCCCCGGATGTGTACAGTGCTGGGTTAACAGTGTCCCCAGATGTACCGGTTAACTTGGTTAAAGTTATATTAATAATGAGTGTATAGTAACGATCGTAGGGATCATATTACAGATTGGACGTGTTAACTGATAATGATTGTTGTTACCTGCTTGTATGTGCTAAGGTGAGTTTCACGAGCCCCTTTTTCTGAATTGTTTTTAAATACTTTCTCGGGGCGGAAGCATGTTACTACTGAAATGTTTAAGTACATACTGAACGCATGGATTTGCGTGGATTTATATATATTTTATTGCACGGGAATCGTACGGAAATGTACTAAGATGGTAATTGTCTGAGTTGCTAACATTCTAAGGCCCCGGAACACGAGTGATTAACTGAAAGCCGGTAGAGTGTGGATAGTACTATTGGTCTGACAAACCCAACTGGTCCGGCATGGATTTGCTGATGTTTTTTCTCAGCCAGTTGCACATGTCTATTTTGTTGTTGATATATATTTTGATATGTAATGTTAGACATAGCGGTTTGGGGCAGGTCCGTGGGCGGGGGATATGCCACGGGGGTTGTGTGTGATAGTCAGAGGTTTCACTTGTGGGCTCAGCATAATTACATCGATAATATTATATTTTGATAATGATTTATCATGGTTTACTCGAATTGTGAAACTCACCAACTATTCGTAGTTGACCCGTTTTCTCACATGCTTTTCAGGTACAACTAAGATGAAGTGATTGCTTACGTGCTAAGTGCTTGATGTGTGTAAGATTTGCGTGCGGAATGTTAGGATACATTATAATAAATAGAATTATGTATCGTATTGTATGATGTGTGTATCACCTAAACGGTAATGAAATACGAGATAATGTAATTTGAAGTATATTAATGTATTCGGTTTTCTTTATAAACAATGTGGTTGATATCAGAGGTGTCTGTTGCATCCCGTTTACGTTTCCGCTGCGGTTATGGGGTGTTACAGAACTTGGTATCAGAGCCATTGGTTATAAAGATTTAGGATGTCTTTAAAAGATACCTAAAATATAACCAGTAGCTCAAGTATTATAGGATCTGAATATCAACTAATAATATATAGTGACGAGATCTGGATGAACTTGGATGGACAAGTGAGTTATTATGGTCCGGAACATAATAACAGACTTGTCCGCACGAGGGAACTCAGGGGAAGTCACGGGGAACATTAATAGGTAAAAATGGCAACATATTTGTAAAGTATATAATATTATTTATGCGTGCTAATGTGTATATATATATATATGTACGTATCTTGTGGGTACATGTATTGAGAAATAGGACCCGGATAAGGAACCGGGGGATGAAATAATAAAAAGTACCGAGAATGCTGAAATTTCTAGAGCATCGGTTGATGATAAGTCTGACTTATCGGGCCATAGTTATTATAGTACCAAGTTAGATCTCTCGCTTGACATTAACCAAAAATATCTAGTAACCGTCACTCCCAACCAAAATTGATAAATCCCTTACCCTACCAATACCGGTACCGTATACCTTAATAACCCCCTATGTTCACCCGGACCGACGACCCTCACGTACGGACGGATCTGTACCTGAACCCATTCCTATTCCATTAAGGTAAATAAATAAATAAATAAATAAATAAATAGGATAAAATAAAATAATAATAATAACAATAAATTTGATAATAAATAAGCAGATAAAAATAATATATATAGAAATATATATGTGTATTTCTCACTCTCAAACATATGAGTCATACCACCTCCAGATCGAGAATTACTGATTTTAGCAAACCTAGAACGCCTGAGGATATTGACTGAGCAAGTGATAGAGTTTCCCATAATAGTAAGTAATAATATTTGAAGGCAACCCATGTTGCGCGATCACCTTGAACCTTGCAATTCCCTATGCTATCCTTACATCCGTTAGATGCCCATACCCATGTATACTCGAATAGAATGATTACCCATACACAAAGAGGTGTTGGAATCATTATAGCCTAGTTGGTTGTTCGTTCGTAGGTGGCATACCGTGTATGCTGGATATACAAATAGACACAGATATTATAACTCCGTGGTACGTAATCGTTTGGTGCTCACGGTAAGCATGTATCGGTTATACTGACATGCAGAAGGATATTGAAATCAAACGTATTAAACATTAGTCTTTGTTAAGAAAGATCGATATGTCAGTTGGTGACAAGGGTTATGAAACATATTTAAACGTTAACCGACGTCAGGTTAAGTCCATATGTTATTATATTTACGGGACATATATACTAGATACTGGTATGTGTAATATGTATGATAATATTTGGTGTGTATGTGTACCTGCTATTATGATTGAGCTGGTAACGAGTTATACGGTGAGATTAGTATTGATTACTGCGTATGGGATGGGTACGGCAGAATGACATAAAGAGAGTAACTCCAATGATGGAGATTGATATGATTCAGTTGATTGCTCAAAGATAGCAGATGATGATACCGAAAGTCGTATCACAGATCACTGCTAGTGTCTATGCAATCGTGATCGCAGAAATATGGACCGAGCAATCACATGAATATGAATATTTCAATTTTTAGAGTTATTACTAAGAGTGATAATGTCCCACCGAATACTATTATGACTACAAGTATTAGTTATAAACTAAACATGAATGGTAGTCGTAATGAATTAGATCCGGTATGAAGGCTATATTTGTTGATTGTGTTAAGGAAATTATTAATAGTTTACTGATGGTAAAGGGAGGAATAGATTAGCAAGTGGATAGAAAAGATCGAAACGGTCGAGGATATTGGTAAGAGTCTAGAACATTGTGTAGTGAAATATGCTACAGATATGTTGGTAGATTATGTTGTATCGTGATGGAACACGATGGTACAAAATTAAAAAAAAAAAATTATTACTCAGGATTTAAAATTCTTGTGCTAGAGCACTTTTATTCGAGTGATTTAGTTCAGAGATTGGAAACTGAGCTATGAAAGATAGAAATGTTGTGTGCTGATCACTTAGAACACGCTAATCGTTTGAAGGAATTGTCATGTCTGGTAACATGGCTAATTACTCCTGAAACTAAGCGAAGTGAGCGCTATATTGGGGACTAACTCCATCGATAAGGAGTATAGTCAATCCTGTAAAATATACAACCTTTGGAAGGGTTGTGTCACAAGCCAGCATTGATATATTTGACTCTGTGGGGAGCGGACTGGAAGGACGTTAGGTGAGACGTCGAGTGTTAATGAAGAGAAATGGTAAAGGTATAGGGCAAAATGGGCTTTTGAATAAGTAGGTATGTCCTACAACCCAGAATTATACTAAGACTAGTTCTGGTGTGAAAACATGAACCGCATGAAGGGTCCTTCCCTAAATGTGGAAAATATGGTTATCGGCAGGGAGAAGAATGTTGAGTGATAGTAGGCCACAGGTGTAGTAAAGATGGACGTAATGCCCCAATTGTAGAACCAATTGAAGCCATGTGAACCGGCAACCCCAACCCATTCGTGTACAACCACTCCGAACCCAACAACTTCAATAACAATCCATCCAAATAAACCAAAATTATACCAAACAGTTGTACTTACTATGAATGTAGCAGTACAGAACGTTTCGAGAGAAATTGCCCAAAGTTGAACCAAGGTGTCGTGGGAAGACGAACCTCATGGCAAGCATCAACCTCTGATCAAGCAAGGAGCCGTGCATTTGTGAGTAATTCGAATAAAGCACGTCATGATCCAAAGGTGGTGTTAAGTATGTTGTAGTTTTAAATCAATAGGCTTCAGTGATATTTTTACGGTCGTCGATAGAAGTTAATTCCTGTTAACCTCCTATCATTTGGAAAGATACCGATTAGTGAAACTATAGAACCCTATACTGTAGAATCGCTAACGGTAAACCCCTAATGGTTAACTAAATTGTTTGGAATTGTCCTATTATTCTGAACGATTAACCTTTCCTTATTGACCTACGACCAGTAAAGTTAAGAAGTTTTGACGTAATAGTTAACGTGGATTGGCTAACTCGACATGAAGCTGAAATCAAATATGAAAATAAGATGATTAGAAGCTCTCGTTCGGATGATGAAGCAATTAGATACAGAGAAAAGTGTACGGTATTATGTTACCATTCTAATCTCATCTTGAGATGTTATAATATTTACGACAAGAAGACGTGGTGTATTTAACGAACGCGATTGCCAAAGTATTTAAAAGAAAACATATAGAAGATATCCCGATGGTACGCGAATTTCCAGAAGTTTTCCCAGAAGAACTTCCTGGATTACCGCCAACCCGACAAGTAGGATTCAGAATCGATTTAATACCTCAAGCTGGCCCTGTTGCTAAAGCATCTTACCGACTTGCACCAACTGAAATGCAAGAATTATTGGATAAAGGTTTTATACGATCTAGTTAGTCACCATGGGGTGCACCAGTGTTAATTGGGAAATGAAGGACGGGAGTGTTAGGATATGTATTGATTAGAGAGAATTGCATAAAGTGACGATCAAGAATAGGTATTCACTTCTTCGAAGTGAATGATCTGTTTAACCAACTGCAAGGGGCGATTTATTTTTAGAAAATTGATCTTAGATATAGTTATCACCAAATGAAGAAAATCCAAGATGAGGACGTTGCAACAACAGCGTTTCGGACTCGTTACGGCCATTATGAATTCTTATTTATGCCGTTCGAGCTAACAAGTGTGCCGGCAGTGTTCATGGAACTCATGAACCGAGTCTGTAAACTTTATTTTGACAAATTTGTCATAACATTCATTGATGATATTTTGATATATTCGCAACGTAAAGAAGAGCACGAACGACGGTTAAGGAAAATTGTGGAAGTGTTAAAGCAAGAGGAGGCGTACGCGAAGTTTTCGAAATGTGATTTTGAATACAGAAAGCATAATCCCTTGGTCATGTTGTAAAGCAACAAGGATTTCACATAGATTCAAATAAGATAGAAACCATTAAAATTGGCAGTCACCCAAGGCGCCAAAGGAAACGCGCCAATTTTTAGGACTAGCCGGAGACTATCAGCGGGTTATTGAAGAAATTTTTAGCATTACCCAACCCATAATCCTTTGTACGACGCAAATGTACAAATTTTATAGATGATAAGAGACCGCAGTCTCATATTCAACGAAGATGGGTCGAGTTGTTAAGTGATTATGACTGTGACATCCGTTATCACCCCGGCAAAGCTAACGTCGTAGCCGATGCCTTGAGTAGGAAAGATCGGGTTAAGCCATTGCAAGTGCGAGCGCTGGGGATGATAGTCCAGTCGAACCTTTCGGACCTGATTCGAGTCGCTCAACGTGAGTCGTTGAAAGAGGAACAATTGGAAAAGGAGGAATTTTACGGCAATGAGAAGAATTTCGAACAGCGCGTGGACGAAATTCTCTATTTCAAAAATCGGGTTTGGATCCCGACCCTCCATGACCTTCATGAATTAATCATGGACGAAGCGCATAGATCGAAATATTCCATACATCCGGGATCGGATTAGACTATTGATGATACGAATATCTGAAATGATTTTATTAATGGCCGAGTTTGGAGAAAGACATGGTTACGTATGTTGGTGAATAATCAAGTTATGCAAGAGATAAGGCTGCACACCGAAAACCCTAGGGAACGCCACAACGACAAAAAAATTCGCCAATGATAGTGGAAATAAATTACAATGGGTTTCGGGACGCAAATTCCCAAGATATATCAAAGGCATGATGTGAATTGGGTAATCACGGATCGATTAACCAATCCTCGTATTTCATTCCAATCTATGACGATTACCACAATAAATTCTCGCCCAAATTCATGATAGTGAAATGGTATCTCGTCGTGGAGTACCATTTTCAATTATCTCAGATCGAAATAGTCATCCTACTTCCATGATTGGAAGGCGGGGAAGGAAGCATCGAGAGCTTGAAGCTTTCTATGGGTGAAGTAATTATCACCAAGTTGTTAAATTGAAATTGGGCGTCAATCAAGCCATAAGATTTGAATTGATTCTAGAAACAACCAATCGGATTTATAATATTTAAGATAAGTTGAAAGCAGCGTGAGATTGGCAAAGGACTTATGCCAACATTCAAAGGAAACCATTGTCGCTGGAAAGAGGTGACAAGGTATTTTTAAGGCATCACCTTAGAAAGGTGATATGAGGTTTGGCAAAACCGAAAATAGCTCCTTAATATATTGGACCTCATGAGACTATCTCCATGGTTGGTCATTTAGTTTATCGATTAAAGTACTCCAGGGGCTAAGTACTATAAATGATGTTTACTATGTATTCGGATTGAAAAGTACCTAAGCGATGAGGCAACGAAAGTACTAGTAATGGAGGTACTCATAGAAGATATACTTGATATCATAAATAATTCCGTAGAGATAGTAGAAAGGAAAACTAAACAGTTTGGACATACCAAGCTTTATTGATTAAGATTAAGTGGAATTCACAGCGAGGACCAGATTATACCTGGTAACGCGAGGGTGAATTCTGAAGGAAAAACCCCCCACCTTTCTCTCAGAAGGGGATAGTGGGCGTGTAAAATTTCGAGGATGAAATTTCTTAACGGGGGGAGAATGTAACGATTCCGACTAAACCAGGTATACCCTAACCGGTGGACCATCGTTACGTCATATTTAATGTCTGGTACATGAATTACCACAGTAATTATACGAGGATACATGGTTCACTGTATTGATTGTACGTAAATATATAATTCATCGCATTGAATATGCGATTAATCGATCGATAGTTATTGAAACCCGAACGAATCGAGGGTTCAATTATTGACGAAATATATGATATTTAGTGATGTTACGAAGCATTAATGCTTCGGGATAAGTGAATTAAAGCACAGAAAAAGAATTTCGATTTAATGGTACGTCGGTACATTAAACGAAACCTTTAATACCAAACCGAGCAAGAGACGATCGATCAAGCCGAAAATGATGCGCGATAATTAATAATATAATGTTTTAAGTTAATAAATGTCATGGTTTAAGTTTTTAAAGTTTTTAAATCGGTTTTATATAAATTTCATTTTTAAGCCGAAAAACGACCGTTTTAACCTCGTTTTAAGCCGAATTAGACATTTAACCGAAAAACGAACTGAACCAGATTATCCAAAACATTATCCGGATATCCGAAATCCAAACATGTGGCTAGAATTGAAGAGGTGGGTCCTACCCCACCCCTTATCAATTCCGATCGGACCAAGGGGGGGTCTAACCCCATTCCTTTATTTCTTTTTCACACAAACACATCCAACAATCCATCAATTCTCTCAACTTCATGACCGATAATCGAGATTTTTAACAAGAAAAACACGGTAAGGATCGAGTTATTTACGTTTTCATCTTCGTTTCTTGAGTTTATTTGCAAGAAAATGAGGTTTCAAAGATGAAAACCGATTCTTGCATGATCAAGTGATGTATACGGGTTATACAAGGGATCTTGGTTCAAGAAAAGAGTTAAACGAACCAAGAACGAATTTTTACGGTTTAAATCTTTGTTTTTGAATCATAACCGAAACTATAGTGTAAGAGGCTTGATCGTGAGTGTAACTTGCTTGGTATTGTGGTATGTTGGTTGTAGGTTCTGTATTTAGTGGTAGATAAGACGGAAAGACGAGTTTGTAGCTTGTAGTGGCGGAAAACGAAAGGTATATTCGGTTTATGTTCGGTTTTGGAGTTTTTGGACAGATTTTGGTAGGTTTAGAGTTAGGTCATGAAATTTGACAGAGGTGTTAAACACATGAAAATAAGAGTTCTGTAAATTTTTGGGAATTTTTGGACAAAGGATGAATATTTGGTGAATTTAATGGTCGGTTTTTGGCTAAAAATGGTGAAAAATAGATAAATATCATGAAAAGTTCTGGAAAATTTCAGATAAGCTTTTTATATCATGTATAAGTCACATTAAAAATTTTAGGTCAGTTGGAGAAGTCTAAGTGGGCTTTTCGGTTAAACGAGTTCTAGGGTTTTCTAGCTCGGTTTTAGTGAAAATGGCATGTAAAAGAAGATTTTGGTTCTGTAAAAATTACAGGGGACTATGCGGATGGCAGGGGACATCCAGGAAAAATTTGGGATTTTTCTAAGGTCGTTTGGTATTTACGACATATTTAGTGTTTAAATGGTGTTTAAAAATAGATAAATAAATTTTAAATATAAAAATTAATTCTGGAAATATTTTTATAAAATTCCCCACTGTCAAAAAGTGATTTGTGCAAAATTTCAAGATCCGAGACTAAACGGATAATTATTTGTGCTAAAAAGAAGATAAAAACAAACTTTTAAAGCTTAAAACGCGTAAACCAGCAAAGTTCGGGTAGACGAGCTGACTGGTGTATAAGAACCATAAAAATGAACTATTTTCATATAACTGAGTTAAACAAGTAAAAATAAATCATCCGAAAATAATTCGGATGATTTGGGTAATTTTAAACGATTTAACAGTTTCCGGTGCGCTAAAGACGGAAACGGGTCCCGCGGCCAAACGGGGCGTCTAAACCGAGCTCTAATCTCACAACTTTAACTAAATTATCAGTCAACAACTATTTTCGGGTAGTTTGTGACCAAACACATTTTTGGAACGTAAAAACGGATAACCGTGCTAGGCACGCAAAACGGGAAAAAATGACTAATAATAATTTTGACCATTGAACTTTAAACGATATCACAATCTGAGTCCGGAGAAGTGTTTCTGGGTTAACATTGCCCCCGGAATGGGTACAGTACTGGGTTAACAGTGTCCCCAGATGTCCCTAGATGTGTTTCTGGGTTAACATTGCCCCCGGATGTGTACAGTGCTGGGTTAACAGTGTCCCTAGATGTACCGGTTAACTTGGTTAAAGTTATATTAATAATGAGTGTATAGTAACGATCGTAGGGATCATATTACAGATTGGACGTGTTAACTGATAATGATTGTTGTTACCTGCTTGCATGTGCTAAGGTGAGTTTCACGAGCCCCTTTTTCTGAATTGTTTTTAAATACTTTCTCGGGGCGGAAGCATAATACTACTGAAATGTTTAAGTACATACTGAACGCATGGATTTGCGTGGATTTATATATATTTTATTGTACGGGAATCGTACGGAAATGTACTAAGATGGTAATTGTCTGAGTTGCTAACATTTTAAGGCCCCGGAACACGAGTGATTAACTGAAAGCCGGTAGAGTGTGGATAGTACTATTGGTCTGACAAACCCAATTGGTCCGGCATGGATTTGCTGATGTTTTTTCTCAGCCAGTTGCACATGTCTATTTTGTTGTTGATATATATTTTGCTATGTAATGTTAGACATAGCGGTTTGGGGCAGGTCCGTGGGCGGGGGATATGCCACGGGGGTTGTGTGTGATAGTCAGAGGTTTCACTTGTGGGCTCAGCATAATTACATCGATAATATTATATTTTGATAATGATTTATCATGGTTTACTCGAATTGTGAAACTCACCAACTATTCGTAGTTGACCCGTTTTCTCACATGCTTTTCAGGTACAACTAAGATGAAGTGATTGCTTACGTGCTAAGTGCTTGATGTGTGTAAGATTTGCGTGCGGAATGTTAGGATACATTATAATAAATAGAATTATGTATCGTATTGTATGATGTGTGTATCACCTAGACGGTAATGAAATACGAGATAATGTAATTTGAAGTATATTAATGTATTCGGTTTTCTTTATAAACAATGTGGTTGATATCAGAGGTGTCTGTTGCATCCCGTTTACGTTTCCGTTGCGGTTACGGGGTGTTACAAATAGTTTCTCTTAACAGATTTATTTCCAGATCCTCGGAGAAGTGCAAAGACTTCTATGACATCCTCAGGAAGAATAAGAAGTTCGAATGGACAGATAAGCTTGAAGTCGCCCTAAAAGCCTTAAAGGATTACTTATCCTCGGCACCAGCTTTGATGAAGCATGTGGATGGAGAATCCTTATATCTATACCTAGCTGTTTCAGGAAATGCAGTAAGTGCCGTCCTTGTTAAGGATCATGAAGTTGACCATCATCCCGTTTATTATGTAAGTAAAAGTCATTTAGATGCGGAAGCCATGTATTCTCATTTAGAAAAGTTAATTCTTGCACTTATTATGGCTTCTACGAAATTGAGACATTACTTTGAAACGCATACTATTATTTTAAGAACTAATTATCCTGTTAAGAATGTGCTTAGAGAAATAGAATTGTCGGGAAGGATGGCCAAGTGGGTTGTGAAGCTGAGTGTATATGATATTCAATATGAGCCCAGAACAGCCGTTAAATCGCAAGCACTAGCAGACTTTGTAGCTGATTTCAGCAGTGACATGCAAAAGGAAGCTGATTTAAAGGTCCAACAACTAGAAGAAACCAAGGATCCTTGGATCCTCTTCACAGATGGAGCATCCAACGTAAGAAGAACAGGATTAGGTATCCTACTGAAATCGCCACAGGGGGACATATTACCCCAGTCTATAGTCTGTGAGTTCCAAGCGACAAATAATGAGGCATAATATGAAGATCTGATCGCAGGTTTGCAATTAGGTAAACGCTTGAGGATCAGGTATCTTCAAGTATATATAGACTCATTATTGATAGCTAACCACTTTAATGGCTCATATATTGTTAAAGGTGAAAGACTAATCAAATATCTAGAAGTTGTGAAGGAATTAGCAAAATCCTTCGAATTGTTTAGTATTGATCAGGTACCAAGGGAAGAGAATGCTGGGGCAGATGCTTTGGTGAATTTAGCCTCATCCTTGAAGATTCTAGAAGAAACGAAGATCCCAATCATCCATGTACTCACGCCAGCAATAGGAGAACAAGAAGTTGGAGAAATAACGAATGACAAAGAGATCATACTTTGGGATCCTCATCCTCAAACAACCAAAGATCCTGGATCCTCCCAATCAAAAAATACATTCAAACTGGAGAGATTTCAGCCACGGAGAATCCTAAATCCTTCAAACTAAAGGTATCACAATACATTTTATTACATGATATTTTATATAGAAAATCTCTTGCAGGTCTATACTTGAGGTAATCATACTGGAGGTAGAGCTCTGTTTTCAAGGATTCTAAGAACATGACACTTTTGGCCAACTATGAAGAGAGACGCCATGGAATACTCAAAGAAGTGTGATACTTTCCAAAGGCATGGGAACATCTTACATCAACCAGCAGAACCTATGTATCCTATATCCTCATCATGGCATTTCATGAAATGGGGAATGGACATTATGGGCAAGCTACCAAAGGCGCTAGGCGGAAAGGTCTTTATTCTTGCTATGACAAACTACTTATCTAAATGGATTGAAGCAGAAGCACTCGTACAAGTCCGAGAAAGGGAATTTATATCCTTCATAAAAAGAAATATTATAACTAGAGTTGGTATCCCATCTGAAATTGTTTGTGATAATGAATTCCAGTTTATTGGGAAAAGAACTACTAACTTTTGTGACAGTTGGGGCATCAAGATGATTACTTCCACACCGGTTCATCCATAAGCTAATGGCCAAGCAGAGTTAAGCAACAAAATAATCATCAAAAATTTGAAGAAGAAGCTAGGATCCAAGAAAGGCAAGTGGGCCGAAAAGCTACCTTATGTTCTTTGGGCTGACAGGACAACACCTAAGAACGCAACAGGCCAAACACCCTTCTTGTTGGTGTTTGGATCAGAAGCAGTAATTCCTACCAAGATGGTGGTTCCTACAGCCAGAATAAGCATCCGTGATCCTGAAGGCAATAAAGAAATCCTTCTCGAAGACTTTGATACTGTTGAAGAACTCAAAGACCTAGCCAAGATCATAATGGCGGCCTATCAACAAAGGTAGCTGGGGCATATAAAAAAGTATAAGGATTAGAAGATTTCAAGAAGGAGATTGGTCTTGAGGAAAGCCTTCCAAAATACAACCAATCCAGCAGATGGGAAGTTAGCACCCAAATGGGAAGGTCCTTACCTGATAGAATCAGAAACATGAAAGGGAGCATATCATTTGCTCACTATGGAAGGCAATTGGTTACCAAGAGCTTGGAATGCCATTCACCTCAAGAAATACTTCTTCTGATCAGGATCAAGGATCCTAAAATCGGTAATATCTATCTGATCACTTATTCATTTAAGATTTTTTATTTTAAGGATAACATATTCTTAACGGTTGATATTTCCAAGTTTTAAGTAACTATGCAGGATATTAATAAGATATTCAAATGTCTAAAGAGGTTGGCCACCTCTCCTTCACATTTAAGGTACTTTACTATTGTTTCGGTCAAAAATTAACAAAGTAACTTTTGATCAAATTAGTAAGTGAGGTAGAGTGCTTGATGGTAAAACGAATGAACACAAAGATTTGATTACGAGGGAAAAATCCCTTGATTATGATAATCTCCGGCACAAAAAACCCCCGGACGGTGAAAACTATCACCGTCACTTTTATTAATAATAAAAAGAGGATTACAAGTGGTGGAGCTGATATAATATCGAGTGCTTAAGTGTTTACAGTGATTGCTAGTAGCTAAGTCGTGAAAGTGTGTGTTCTAATGATATTATCAACTCATTTATATAAGAAGAGACTGCAACTGTTATCCCGAAATAACCGGAAACCCTAGACTAATTCTTCTATAATCCGTTAGTTGCCCACGTTCGAATTTAACGAAGTCCAGATAATATCCGTTGCAGTCCACGTTCTTATAATCACATTTACCACGTGTTCTTATCTGCAAAACAAACAAGAATGATATAAGACAATTGAATTAGTCAACGTACCTTCCTCAAAATAGCAGATTAAGTCGTTATCCCTAAATGAGGCTCAATTCCGAGTATAAAAATCTGCACCCAACAATTGCCCCCAATTTTTACCGCATGACAGCTGTAAAATTTTGAATTTTAAAATCAATAATATCTCTGCGATTTGAAAGGATGTGCAAGTGGATCAAGGAGACTCTATAACCATTTCTTTAGGTTATAGTTAAACCATTCCCACTTTTCCAAATCATAATACTCTTCCACCGGTTCATAATCAAGTTAGTTCTTATCTCTTGTCTTCTTAATTTCTTGAAATTTTTCTTCCAATTCAAACGATAATGAGGAAGAGAACCCCTCGAGCACCCAATCCTTTCTCTTTCACAACCTCGGACGATTTTGTTGACCAGGCTCTTATTCCGGCCACTGATGAAGACCAGGTGCTCTTTAGAGATCTTGACATTAGATTTCTAAAAGATTCAGGCCTGTTACCTGCCGAAGCCATTATCAGACCCTACGATTCTAAAGCCAAGGCTGACTACTCCTCCAAAACCTGGCTGTGCTTTTTCTATTACCCTTTTTCAGTCGGCCTTTCATACCCTTTTTCCCCGCTTATCGAGGAGTTTTTTGACGTCACCGGGTTCTCGTACTCGCAAGTCATGCCGATGGTGTGGAGGGTTTTGGCCACGGTAGATCGACTGAACAAAACCCATGGGCTGTCCATAGGCATGCCCGAGATAGCCGTGACTTATAACCTTCGTACTCATGGATGTTTTCGCTACTGTCTTCAATCTAAATCTTGCTGTCGTTATATGATTCCCAGGTGTCCAGTAGCGACCCCGATTGGAAGAAACATTTCTTTTTCGTCCGCCGAGACTCTATTCCCAATGGAATGAACTTGCCTATCAAATGGGTTCATAAGGGTAGGAAATATTTAGGATAGAATTTCTTTTCTCAAACAATTTATCTTAATACGATTTCTTTTTTGGCAGTTGTGTTTGAGGATTTGAAGTTTAGGAAGGATACGAATAGAAGGCTCAAGGCATTGTTTAAAATTCCGGCGGAGGATACTGAATTCTGGTTAAAAGAAGAAATAGGGGAAACAAATGTGACTGGCACAGAAGTTAATTGTTCTCTTGCCTATGAATTGCGAGCCAATGTCACACACTATCTCTGCTGGGATTCCAAATCTTGTCAGGATATTGCGCTTGATGAATGAGATAACTTCTTTCTCTCTGACTAGAACAAAACATTCAGCCTCAATCCACTTCGAGAAATAATCTGTCATAGCCAGCATAAAGAATTTTCCTCCCGGGGCTCTTGGTAGCTTTCCCACAATATCCATACCCCACTTCATGAAAGGCCAAGGGGATATAATAGGATATAATGGTTCAGCCGGCTGGTGTAGAATGTTGCTATGTCTCTGGCATGCCTCACATTTCTGAGAATAATTCATAGCATCCCTCTTCATCGTTGGCCAGAAGTATCCGGTCCTCAGGATTTTAGAGAATGGTGCTCTGCCCCCAATGTGTTTCCCACAATCTCCTTCATGGGTATCCTGAAGAACTTCTTGAGCTTCTGCCTTCTCCAAGCACCTAAGATATGGTCCTGCAAGAGATTTTCTGTATAATATATCATTCATTATAGTATATGGGATTACCTTTGTGTGAAAAGCCCTAGGGTTTTGATCCATAGGGATAATTCCATCCTGAATATATCTTCTGATTGGGATAATCCAAGAATTTTCGTTATCTTCAGGATTTTTAACTCCCATATCTTCATCATCTTCTGATATTTCATTGACACATTGCTCTTCTATTGCTGGGCTCAGGATATGTATGATAGGAAACTTGACACCTTCCGGTATTCTGAAGGATGAAGTTAAGTATGCTAGGGCATCTGCTTCAACATTCTCTTCTCTAGGTACCTGTGTAATATCAAACATTTCGAAACATTTTGCTAGTTTTTTGACTAGCTCTAAATATTTCATTAGTTTTTCTCCTCTAACAGTATATGAACCATTAAAGTGATTAGTTAATAATAATGAATCAACATGTACTTGAATAAACCTGATTTTCATGTCGATTGCTAGTTGTAATCCTGCTATCAAGGCTTCATATTCTGCCTCATTGTTTGTGGCTTGGAATCCGCAGGATATGGATTGAGGTATAATGTCCCCCTGTGACAACTTCAGCAGAATCACGTTACTTGTTCCTCTAACATTTGAAACACCATCAGTGTATAGAATCCACTTATCTTTGGTTTCTTCAAGTTGTTGGACTTCCAAGTCTGCTTCTTCTTTAAGTTCACTGGTGAAATCAGCCACAAAGTCTGCCAATGCCTGGGATTTGATGGCAGTCCTAGGTTCATATGCTATATCATATGCACTCAAATTTACAGTCCATTTTGCCATCCTGCCTGAGATTTCTGGTTTTCTCACAACAGACTAAACAGGGTAATTAGTTTTAACAAGAATAGGATGAGTTTCAAAATAATTTCTAAGTTTAGTAGATGCCATAATAAGTGCTAAAATTAATTTCTCAAGATAAGAATACATGGTTTCAGCATCCAATAAACTCTTACTTACATAATAGATGGGATGTTGTTGACCTTCAAGATCCTTAGCCAGAACTGCACTTACAGCATTATTTGATACAACTAGATATAGTGATAGAGGTTCACCTTCTTCTGGTTTTACCAGCATAGGAGCAGAAGAAAGATAAGCTTTTAAGGACATTAAAGCTTCCTCATACTTACTAGTCCACTCGAACCTTTTGTTTTTCCTCAGGATATCATAAAATTCTTTGCACTTTTCTAAGGATTTGGATATGAATCTGTTGAGTGCCGCTATCCTGCCAGTCAGCCTCTGAACATCTTTGACTGATGCTGGGGATTTCAGATTCAAGATAGCTTGTATCTGCTCTGGACTCGCCTCTAATCCCCTTTTGGTGACCATGTATCCCACGAATTTTCCAGCTTTCACTCCGAAATGGCACTTTGCAGGATTTAGCTTCATGTTATATTTGTCGATGATATAAAATGTTGTCTTGAGATCCTGGAGGTGATCCTCAGCTTTCTTGGACTTCACCACCATATCATCAATATAGACCTCTATCGTGTCCCCTAGTTGCTCTTTGAACATCATGTTAACTAACCTCTGATAGGTTGCACCTGCATTTCTAAGTCCAAAAGGCATAGCAATATAACAATAAATACACGTGGGAGTCATGAAGGCTGTGTCTTCTTGAAATGAGGGCTCCATTTGGATTTGCTGAAATCCCGAGGATGCATCCATAAATGTCAGCATCTTGTGGCCGGCTGTAGCATCTACCATTGAATCGATGTGTGGCAGAGGGAATGGATCTTTAGGACATGCTTTATTCAAGTCTGTAAAATCCACACAAAATCTCCATTTTCCGTTCTTTTTCTTCACAACCACCACATTTGCTAACCATCGGGGATGTTGAACTTCCCTGATCATATTTTCCTTCAGAAGTCTTTCAACTTCTTGTTGGATAATTATGTTTCTCTCAGGTGCAAACTTTCTTCTCTTTTGATGGGTTGGCCTGAAAGAATTATCAATTCCAAGTTTATGTGTTATAATATCTTTGGACATACCTATCATATCGTCATGTTTCCATGCAAATGTTGACAGTCTTGTCTTGAGGAAATCGATTAATTTTGAATCAATATCCTTAGGAATGCTCATTCCCATCAGCACTTTGACTTCAGGATCCTCGGGATAAGGAAGTACTTCTTTAATTCCCCTTCGACATATATTGGAAGTTTTATTTCCCCAATAGTGTTCTTAGTCTCTCCGCTGAAGCCAAACAATACTGAGGATCTGGGAACGATCTCTTTCTCAGGAATATTCATCTTTCTCAGCACATCTAATTGAATAATGTTGAAAGAGCTTCCACCATCCACGAGGATCATGCGCACATAATGGTTAGCTACATATAATGTTATTACCAAACTATCATGGTGAGGATCCTGAATGTCAACTCTATCATTTTCATAGAAGGTTATGGTTTTTGCTTGAGTGAGAATGGATGTCTTTGTTGGTCTGTCAGCCACTTATAACTTCCTTTGATCAGCATTTCTTTTTGCAGCAAAATAAGAAGTTCCACAGATGTCAGATCCTCCGGATATGAACATGATTGTTCTTGCATCTGTTGGTGGAGGAGTCGCCTTCTCAAGAGTATTTTCAGGATTTTGTTCCTTTCCCTTCTTCCGGCCAAGTAGCTCTTTCAAGTGGCCGTTGTTGAGAAGATAGCTAATCTCTCTTCTGAGTGCAATGCAATCATCGGTCAAGTTCCCAAAGTCTTCGTGGAAGGTACACCACTTTGATTTGTCTTTGTAGGCTCCTTGTTTTTCCATCTTCTTTGGCCACCTGGCTTTCTCACCTAAATCCTGCATAGCACACATTAACCCACCAATATCAACAGAAAAACAATATTCAGAACCTTTAGGATATTCTTCATCTTGCTCATCATCTACTGCATTGATCCTGGGGTTATCAGGCTTATAGTAAGGCTTTGACCGATATGATTTTCCTGGGGATTCGGCCTTCCTGTTCGTCTGGTCATACTTCGGGATACCGATCTTATAGTTTTTCTTATCATCTTCTAGCCTGATAAACTTCAGAACTCTGCTTCTTGCTTCATCTAATGACCTGCATGGAGTCATAACAAGATAATCATGAAAGAGGAGCCTTTTTCTAACCCCAACTTAAGAGCTTCCACTGCTGAAGTCGGGTTTAGATTTGGAATTTCCAACGACTCCTTGCTAAATCTGGTAATAAAATCTCTCAAGGATTCCCCAGGATTCTGAGTAACCCTGTAAAGATCACCTGTCATTTTCTCAAATATTCCACTGCAAGAAAACTGGTTATTAAACAAGTTAATTAAATGAGAAAAGGAAGTGATAGTATTAGGAGGAATACTCGGTAGCCATTTCATGGCTGCTCCAGTCAAGGTAGACCCAAAGCCCTTGCAAAGACATGCTTCCTTGATTTCCATAGGGATTGGGTTGATCTCCATACGCTCTCTATACTGTGCAACGTGCTCCTCAGGATCCGTCGAACCATCATACAGCTTCATATTTGGGGTTTGATACCGTTTAGGGATTTGTACGTCACCAATTGATGGTACGAATCGGGATACTCTGTGACTATCAGTGGGGACTTTAGCTATGGGACGAATTACACCAGGAACATTTGATATCATGTCCTTAAGCTTCTGTAATTCCCGGGCTAAACTTGAACTTATACATGCATCCTGCAAAAATCCTTGATTAGCATTAAAGGGAATTGTATTGAAAGTGTTACCCTGGTTAGTATTCTGAGGAACAGTCTGGGTGTTGTAGCTTGCATTCCCAAACATAGTATTTCCTAGAGCGACAAATGGAGTGGCCGAGGTGTTAGCCTGCATCGGGATGATTTCTCCTGGTGCATCCCAAAGGACCCTGCAAACCATGATGAAGGCAATCCTTAGAATCATGCTTGTTGTTGAAATCCTAAGGATAACGCCGGCTGATAAGGACCTAAGGATAACGCCTGATGGAACAATCCTGAGGATCTAGACTGTTGGAAGGATGAGGACCCAGGATTGTACGCCATGGCTGGTTCCAGACGCACCAATCCTGAAGATCCTGAAGGAGTGAAATCCAGAGATCTCGGGATTAGCGGTGTAAATTCTTCCACCGGCTGTTTGGCCTTCCTGAAATCTTCCAGTTCCTTCACGAGCATCTGGTTGGTCTTGTTCTGGCGATCCATCTGTTCCTGTAACCGTCTATACATAGATAGAAGGTCATTGTTGGACACCATAATGGGATCCTAGGGAGATGGTCTTGCTCCTGAGAACACGGGAGTAGCAGCTTTCTTCTGAGTGTTGTCCGGTTTCTTCGGAATAACACCAGGAGGAGGAGGAGGCATAGAAGGCCTCACAGAGGAATCTGAAGCCGCGACAGAAGAAGAAACAATTTTCAGTTGGGAAGACATGTTATGGATGTTGAGAGTGGGGTTTAGTTTGAGAGTTGATAATGATCAAAGCACCGTTTGCCCCACGGTGGGCGCCAAATTGTTTCGGTCAAAAATTAACAAAGTAACTTTTGATCAAATTAGTACGTGAGGTAGAGTGCTTGATGGTAAAACGAATGAACACAGCGATTTGATTACGAGGGAAAAATCCCTTGATTATGATAATCTCCGGCACAAAAAACCCCCGGACGGTGAAAACTATCACCGTCACTTTTATTAATAATAAAAATAGGATTACAAGTGGTGGAGCTGATATAATATCGAGTGCTTAAGTGTTTACAGTGATTGCTAGTATCTAAGTCGTGAAAGTGTGTGTTCTAATGATATTATCAGCTCATTTATATAAGAAAAGACTACAACTGTTATCCCAAAATAACCGGAAACCCTAGACAAATTCTTCTATAATCCGTTAGTTGCCCACGTTCGAATTTGACGAAGTCCAGATAATATCCGTTGCAGTCCACGTTCTTATAATCACATTTACCACGTGTTCTTATCTGCAAAACAAACAAGAATGATATAGGACAATTGAATTAATCAACGTACCTTCCTCAGAATAGCATATTAAGTCGTTATCCCTAAATGAGGCTCAATTCCGAGGATTAAAATCCGCACCCAACAACTATTTCCTTGGCCTAACCCACGATTAAGGTATGACCCCTGATGGTCATATCTTTTAAGGTTTAAAGGTTTTCACCTCTCTTATGAATTAGAGTTTCTACACTCTCACCTGTAGCGCACGCTATCCAACGTATAGTACGGGGCAGCGGGACTAGTACACGCTTAGTGGCTGACAATTTCGTTGTCTTCGGCTATATGGAGTATCCTACGATTTATGGTAGACGTACCATACCACCGGTTTATAACATTTTCATGTTATCTCACGTTTGGGCTAAATCCCAGTTTTTGGGTTTGTCCCCAGTTGCACGGGCTTGTCCCCAGTTTGTTATTTGGGCTTGTCCCCAGCTTAACGGGTTTAACCCTAATTAATCTTATAAGTTATTTGCAACAGATGTCCTAAGTTCAATTATGAGGATCAAGACTTATGGATCCGAAATCCTTAGCTTACTTCTACACGCATCACGGAAGAATCATTACTTATGGTAACTTAGGTCTAATTAGACCTTATGGTACGATTTCTACTTGTCAATTTACATTTGTTTGGCTAAGATCCTTATAAACCTTTTTGCTTAAGGATTTAAAATCTTTAAATTATTTTTACAATGATATTCTATCCTATAATTTTTACTCAAGATTGTTTCTTAAAACTTTCAACAAGACTAAAGCTATAACAAACAAACTTTCAAAATAACAAGTAACAAGCGAATAGTCAAAAGTTTTCAATTACTATTAATCATAAGTCACCTAAACTTACCAAAATTCTTAACCCAGATTTCACCATGCGAAAAATGGACCAGCCACCTGGGTTAAACAGGTGTTACTAGTTGTTCATGATTTGCAGGAAGAAGGATATACAACCGGAAGGAAAGTTCCCAAGGAAACTCAATTGATATATGACAATTATATTCAGCTGGTTAAATCTCATATGTTTTTGCAGGAACTTTGAATTCAAAGGCAAAATGACAGCTGTGATCTTATCACAACCGCCATTTTGGGGGCAATTGTTAGTGCATGGAAATTTGACACTATGGATACGTTATCTGGTATATGTTCTTGGATCAGTTAACCTTAGTCAGATCCTGTCAGGATCAAGGATTCTCAGTACTTATTATTTACTAACGATTGTTTCTTGTGTATAACATTATATTTGACAGATGTAACAGCTAAGAGACTTGGTCTACCCCCTATTTCGCAGCCTGGGTGATGGAGCACGTGGTCAAAGTGGTTGTTACGATTATATGGAATATAATGGCGGATTTTTAGGAAAAATAGTTTATTGTCTTTATTATTTATAACTCCATTGATTTATGCTCAGTTAAGGCACACACCCTATATATACTACACATTCATAATCATCCAGGGGCAAGCCAGAAACACACACACACACTTAGAATTATTGTAAACACCGATCATAATCTCCAACTTTGTATCCTTCTTTTCATATTAATAAATTGGTGATAGACAAGTTGTCATCACCCGGGATTTTTTTCCTTTGATCTAATCAAGATCAAGGGGTTTTTCCTCGCAACAAATCACGGTGTTCATCTCCATTTTGTTCTTAAATTCGTCATTATCATTATAGCACTATACCTCACAACTACGAATTTGGATACATTATGCTTGTTAGGGCATGAATTTTATGCTGAGGATCCTTAATCCTTAACTATCTCATGGATAGATTATCCTTAAGATATGTAGCAGGTTATAAAGGATCAATGATCCTCGGCGTTATTTGTTTACTAATGATTGTGTTTAGTATGGTGATGTGTTAGACATGTATAACAACTCTAAGATCCAGTCTACTGTACGTTCCGCTAGAGACATCTATAGCATATGGTCAAGATTGAAGACTAAGCTAAAGCGAGAAGTAATGGAATAATAAGGTCGATTGCCGAGTACTAATAGACAAGACATGTCATTCTTGAAGACGTGCTTGCATCAATTATCCTTATGGAGTATTCTCTAGCTGGAGTATGGATCCATGATCCTTATTCAGCATGTCTATTAATGGACAATTTCGTGTGAAGACTGATATTTTAAATATCAACAATGGTCCCTAGACCTAGTCCACCACTTAATTCGTTACTAAACGGCTATCAGCACGTGGTCAAAGCTCACGATGATGAAGAGTGGAAGACTAGCGGATTTATAGGATATAGTTGTTAGTTAGTTACTTATTATTTTCTTTATATACTGAGTCGTGATCAACATTAGAACACACACAAACACACATATTCTAGCTGCTAAGATATTTTGTACTCACACATATAGCATTCGTTGATCAACAACTCAACAACACTTGTAGTCATCTTTTTACCATTAATAAACTTGAAGGTGATTGTTTTCACCGTCCGAAGGTTTTTTGTGCTGGAGAGTATAATAATCACGTTCCATCCGACCAAGGATTACATTGTTAATCTTTGACCGAAGCAATTCGATCAAAGATTACCTTGCTAGTTTTTGACCGAAGTAAGATTATCATAATCAAGGGTTTTTTCCCTCATGATCAAATCATTGTGTTCATCAAGTATTCGATTATACATTCGATCTTATCGTGTTAGCACTATACCTCACTTTACATATTTGGATATATTATCCTTAGCTTATTTTTATCCAAAACAATTTGGCGCCCACCATGGGGCAATTGGTGCTATAATCCATATTATTCCTATCATTTTCAACCTTCTCACACCCATATCACCGTCAATGGCCTCTCAATCAACCTCTACTTCGTCAACCATGCCGTCATCGGTCCCTCTCTCATCAAGGACTTTGCCACCGATGCCTCCGCCAATCACGGGAGCACAATGAACTGCTGCTGTTGGAAGCAAGACACAGCTGCCAGTCTTCCAGAGATCGAGAACCACTGCTGCCACCCCGGTGGTTAGTACTAACAATGATGTTTCATATATGTTTTCACAGGTTAAAGCATACATGGAGCAGCTAAACAAGACCAACCAGAGGATCCTTCGTGAGATAGAAGATCTCAAGAAAACTAAGAAGCCAGCGAAGGATCACACTCCCCTGATACCCAGGATGCTGGACTTCACCAGTCCAGGATCCATGGCCCAGTTCACTCAAGGATCATCTATCCTTCAACAATGGTCCATGGGTCAAAAGACTCAAGGATCCTCACTGTTTCCTGCCAGGATCATCTATCCTTCAACAAGGATCCATGGGTCAACAAACTCAAGGATCCTCATACTTTCAGCAAGGACCATCTATCCTTCAACAAGGGTCCATGGGTCAACAAACTCAAGGACCCTCGCACTTCCAACAAGGATCACCCATCCTTCAACCAGGTTCCTCTGGATTATATCTTCAAGGATCCTATAATTCCCAACCTCAAGGATCCTTCTATCAGAATCTAGGATCCTCAGGAGTCCAACATCAACGATCCTCCGAAGTTCATGAAGGAGATATAATCCCCATGCAAACCATAGCTTCTGGAGGGCCAACTCCTATTGCAGACTCCTCTTATCCCAGCTACTCATTCGGGATGCCTACCTTTACCCAGCGAAGAGGTAACCCATATGATCCTATATCCTTTAACGCTAACCGTGGTCCAGTGCAGGATGCAGGTATTAACCAAGCTATGGCCAAGGAGCTACAGAAGCTCAAGGATATGATATCCAGTGTTCCCGGGGTGATACGACCATTCCCCGAGATACCTGAGGGAAGTCACAAGTTATCCAGATTTGCTCCACCTATCTGTGATGTTGAAATCCCGAAGCGGTTCCAGACCCCCAACATGAAGACTTATGATGGGACCACCGATCCTGAAGAGCACGTTGCACAATATAGGGAGCGTATGGAGATCAACCCTATCCAGGAGAGACTCAAGGAAGCTTGCTTGTGCAAAGGCTTCGGATCCACAATCAGAGGATCCGCCTTAAATGGCTGCTAAGTCTTCTTCCCTTTTCAGTTACTTCTTTTTCACATTTAGTTAACTTGTTCAACAGCCAATTTTCCTGTAGTAGGAAATTTGAGAAGTTAACTAGTGATTTATACCGAGTCTTCCAACCTAGTGATGAATCCCTTAGGGATTGTTATGAGGTTCGGTAGGGAAGCTCTAGAAATCCCTAATCTTGACATGGCTACTACTGTTGAGGCCTTCAAGTTGGGACTTCAGAGGGGCTCCCCCTTTTATGATGATATTGTGATGACTCCTTGCAGGTTTCTAGATAAAGTAAGAAACAGGGCACTCCGGCTCATACGATTGGAAGACGAAAAGAAGATCCAGGATCGTCAGGGGGTTCAAACAAAATAGGAATCCCCTGACAAAAATAAAGGATCCTTATACAATAACAACAACTCGAAGCCGTACACCAAATTCAACAATCAAAACGCACGAGCAGTCGAAGAAGGAGATGATGGTGAAGACTATCCCTGCATCTCTGAGTATTGTTTCTCCGTAGATACCCATGGCTTGATATGTGCCATGAAGGATCTAGGGGAGAAAGCAAGGTGGCCTCGTAAGAATGGGAAGACGACCACCTTCAAAGATAAATCCAAGTGGTGTGCCTTCCACGAAGATTTTGGCCACATGACAGAAGAATGCATTGGCTTAAGGAGGGAAATTGGATACCTCCTGAGCAAGGGTCACTTTAAAGAACTCTTGGGAAGGAAAAAATCCAAGATCCAGGATCCTGAAGATCTTCCATAAAAAGCAACGCCACCACCACCGGATGCTCACGTGATCAACTTCGTCTCCAAAGACTATGATATATTCCAAACACCTTATCCTGAAGAAGAATCCAAGTTGGACGATGAAAGAAGACCGCTTATCCCCACTACTCGAGTGACTGATCAAAGAATCTTCTTCGACTCGAGGATCCAGGATCCTCACAAGGATGAGCTGGAAGTGTGAATGGTCAATTTCATCTCCGGAGGTTCAGACATATGTGGAACTTCCTTCTCCGCAGAAAAAAGGCTCGCCAAAGAGATCAAGTTGTATAATTGGGACCTACCAATAGTATCCACCATTTTGACGACAGACAAAAGGATCTTCTTCGATGAGGAAGATAAACTAAGCATCCAGGATCCTCACCATGACGGTTTGATTATTACTTTATTTATCGCTAACCATTATGTACGCAGGATCCTAGTCGACAGTGGGAGCTCGGTCAACATCATCCAACATGATGTCCTTAAGAAGATGAACATTCCAGATTCCAAGATCGTCCCTAGAACATCAGTGCTAGTCGGTTTCAGTGGAGAAACCAAGAAGACATTGGGGACATCAACCTTCCAATTTATATTGAAGGGTTAAATTCATATCAAAAATTTTGTGTTATTGATAACCTTTCTTGTTGCAATGTTATTCTAGGCAGGCCCTGGCTGCATGGAATGAAGGCGGTGGCCTCAACTTATCACCAATGCATCAAACTACCTACTCCTTGGGGAGTTGTGAGGATAGACGGTGACTAGGTGGAGGCAAAGAATTATTATTCCTCATCAATGAAGCCAACAGCCAAGCAAACTATAGCATAGCAACCACAGCAACATCCTAGGGACATGCTGGAAGCTCGGGAGAAAGACTTGAAGGAAGTATCCTTGGACCCCGAGGATCCAGATGTAAAGGTGTTCCTAGGATCCAGTTGCCCCTATGAGATTGAGGAGGATATGATATCCTTCTTAAAACGAAGAAAATCCACGTTTGCCTTCAAACATTCAGTCATGGCAGGTATTTCTGAGTAATTACTCACAAGTTAGACCTTGATTTATCTGTTAAACCCGTCCATCAGAAGTGAAGGACATTCTCTCCTGAGAGGAACAAGATCATACAAGAAGAAGTTGAAAAACTTCTTAAGGCAGGTATGATCAGAGAGGTTCAATATCCTCGATGGTTGGCTAATGTGGTTGTAGTTTCAAAAAAGAATGGAAAGTGGAGGGCATGCGTTGATTTTATAGATTTAAACAAGGCATGTCCCAAGGATCCATTCCCATTACCACATATAGACTCCATGGTGGATGCAACGGCGGGACATGAAATGCTTACCTTCATGGATGCTTCCTCTGGATTTCAACAAATTCAGATGGAACCATCTGATCAAGAGGATACCGCATTCATGATTCCTACCGGCATATATTGTTATATTGCTATGCCATTTGGACTAAGAAATGCAGGGGGAAACATATCAAAGACTGGTCAACATAATGTTCAAGGATCAGTTGGGAAAAACCATGAAAGTCTATATAGACTACATGGTGGTGAAGTCAAAGAAGGCTGAGGATCACCTCAGGGATCTTGAAGAAGCTTTCAATATCCTTGACCAGTATAACATGAAACTGAATCCGTCAAAATGCCACTTTGGTGTTAAGGTTGGAAAGTTCCTGGGATATATGGTGACTAAAAGAGGAATTGAAGCAAGCCCAGAACATATTGAAGCCATCATCAACCTGAAGTCACCTGCAAATGCCAAAGATGTCCAAAGGCTTACGGGAAGAATAGCTGCTCTAATAGGTTCATCTCAAGATCCTTCGAGAAATGCAAAGACTTCTACGACATTCTTAGAAAAAATAAGAAATTTGAATGGACGGAAAAGCATGAGGCTGCGCTCAAAGCCTTGAAGGATTATTTATCCTCAGCTCCAGCTCTGATGAAACCTCTAGATGGAGAATCAATATATCTATATCTAGCAGTTTCAGGTAATGCAGTAAGTGTCGTCCTCGTCAAGGATCATGAAGGTGAACAACACCCAGTGTACTATGTAAGTAAGAGTCTTTTAAACGCAGAGAACAGGTATTCTCATTTAGAAAAGTTAATCCTTGCTTTAATTATGTATTCTACTAAATTAAGACATTATTTTGAGACTCATACTATTATTTTAAGAACTAATTATCCTGTTAAGAATGTTCTCAGAAAACCAGAATGTTCAGGTAGGATGGCTAAGTGGGATGTAAAGCTGAGTGCATACGATATTCAGTATGAGCCTAGAATAGCTATCAAATCACAAGCACTAGCAGACTTTGTGGCTATTTTCAGCAGTGACATGCAAAAGGAAGCTGATTTAAAAGTACAATAACTAGAAGAAACAAGGGATCCTTGGATCCTCTTCAAAGATGGAGCATCCAATGTAAGAGGAATAGGTTTGGACATACTACTGAAATCGCCACAGGGGGACATAATACCCCAGTCCATTGCATGTGCGTTTCAACCTAACAACAATGAGGCAGAGTACGAGGCACTCATCGCAGGTTTACTTTTAGCCAAGAATATGAGGATCATGTATCTTCAAGTTTATATGGATTCTTTACTTATAAATAACCACTTTAACGGTTCTTATACCATGAAAGATGAAAATATGATCAAATATCTAGATATTGTGAAGGAATTGGCAAAATCTTTCGAAATGTTTAGTATACTACATGTACCAAGAGAGGAAAACGTTGGGGCAGACGCCTTAGCGAATTTAGCCTCATCCTTGAAAATTCCATAAGATACGAAGATCCCAATTATCCATATACTCTTGCCAGCAATAGGAGAGCAAGAAGTTGGAGAAATAACAATTGATAAGCAGATTGTACTTTGGGATCCATTATCCTCAGCCAGCCAAGGATCCTGGATTCTCCCAATCAAAAAGTACATTCAAACTGGAGAGATCCCAGTTATGGAGAATCTAAAATCCTTCAAACTCAAGGTATCACAATATATTTTATTAGATGATATGCTATACAGAAAATCTCTTGCATGTTCATACTTGAGTTGCATCGTGGATCCTAAAATCAAGGAGGTACTTAAAGATTTTCACAAAGGAAATTGCGGCAACCACAGAGGGGGAAGAGCGTTATTCTCTAGGATACTTAGGACTGGATACTTCTGGCCGACAATGAAGAAGGATGCAGTAGAGTATTCGAAGAAGTGTGATGCCTGCCAAAGGCATGCAAATATCCTTCATCAACCAGCAGAACCAATGTATCCTATATCCTCTTCATGGCCTTTCATGAAATTTGGAATGGATATTGTTGGTAAGCTACCAAAGGCACCAGGTGGAAAGGTCTTTATGCTTGCCATGACAGACTACTTCTCTAAATGGATTGATGCAGAAGCATTCGTACAAGTTCGAGAAAGGGAAGTTATATCTTTTATTAAAAGGAATATTATAACTAGATTTGGTATTCTTTCTGAGATTATATGTGATAATGGTTCCCAATTTATTGGAAAAAGAACAACTAACTTTTGTGACAGCTGGGGCATAAAAATGATTACTTCAACACCAGTGCATCCTCAAGCTAATGGTCAAGCGGAGTCTAGCAACAAAATCATCATCCATAATTTAAAGAAAAAGCTAGGATCCAGGAAGGGAAAGTGGGCCGAGGATCTACCATATGTTCTTTGGGCTGACAGGACAACGCCCAAGAATGCAACAGGCCAAACACCCTTTTCATTGGTATTTGGATCAGAAGCAGTAATCCCAATAGAGATGGTGGTTCCTACAGCAAGAACGAGCATCCGTGATCCTGAAGCCAACGAAGAGATCCTTCTTGAAGACTTGGATACTGTTGAAGAACTCAGAGACCTAGCCAAGATCAGAATGGCAGCTTATCAACAAAGGGTAGTTGGGGCATACAACAAGAATATAAGAATCAGAAGATTTCAAAAAGGAGATTTAATTTTGAGGAAAGCCTTCCAAAATACTACCAATCCGGCTGATGGAAAGTTAGCACCCAAATGGGAAGGACCTTATCAGATTGAGTCGGAGGCAGGAAAGGGAGCATACCATTTGCTCACAATGGAAGGCAACAGGTTTCCAAGAGCATGGAATGCTATACACCTCAAGAAATACTTTTTCTGATCAGGATCAAGTATCCTTAAAGGATCAAGGATCCCCAAAATAGGTAATATCCATCTAACCACTTATCCTTTTAAATTTCTTATTACTCTTATAAGGATAATATATTCTTAACAATTTTTGTTCCTTCTAAGTTTTAAATAATAATGCAGGATTCTAATAATATGTTTGATGATCAAGAGTGTTAGGGCATGAATTTTATGCTGAGGATCCTTTATCCTTAACTATCTTATGGATAGATTATCCTTGAAATATGTATCAGGGTATAAAGGATCGACGATCTTCGGTATTATTTGTTTCCTAATGATTGCGTTTAGTATGTTGATGTGTTACATAGGTGTAACAATTCTAAGACGTACTGGCATCAATTATCCTCATGGAGTATTCTCTAGCTGGAGTATGGATCCAGGATCTTAATTCAATGTTGCTGTTAGTGGAAGATTTCATGTGAAGATTGATGTTTAATAATTAACAACGGCTCCAAGACTCGTTCTTTCACTTATCTCGCTACTGAACGGCTATTAGCACGTGGTCAAAGTCATGGGAGTGGCTAGTGGAAGACTTCCGGTTTGTTAGGAGATATTGTTGTTGTTATTTTCTTATATAATTGAGTCATGATCGAGTAGAAAAAACACATGTACGATCACACACACTAGAGCAGAAGCAAACATTCTCTCTACCCACTAGTCTATCTTGTATTCTCAATCATCAACTCCACAACATTTGTAACCACCTTTTTATTATCATTATAGTCGACGGTGATAGTTTTCACCGTCCGGGGGTTTTTTGTGCCGGAGATTACTATAATCACGCACTATCCGACCAAAGGTTACCTCGTTGATCCTTGACCGAAGTCAATCAATCATAGATTACCTTGTTAAGTTTTGACCGAAGTGAGATTATCGTATTCAAGGGCTTTTTCCCTCGTGATCAAATCATTGTGTTCACCAATATTACGATTACACATTTGTTATCATCGTGTTAGCACTATACCTCACTTATCAGATTTGGATACATTATCATCAGCTGATTTTTATCCAAAACAAAGTGGTTGGCCACCTCTCCTTTACATTCAAGGTACTAGCCCATGTTTGGATATGATCCCCAATGGTCATATCCTCTAAGGTTTAAAGGTTTTCACCTTTCTTATAAATAGAGTTTCTACACTCTCGCCTGGAGCGCACGTTATCCAACGTATAGTCCGGGGAAGCGGGACCAGTACACGCTTAGTGGCTGACAATTTCGTTGTCTTCGGCTATATGGAGGATCCTACGAATTATGGTAGGCGTACCATACCACCGGTTTATAACGTTTTCACGTTATCTTCGTTTAGGCTAAATCCCGGGTTGGGAGAGTCCCTAGTTAACATCCGTGTTTGGGCTTGTCCCTAGTTCACAGGCTTGTCCCCGGTTTATTATTTGGTCTTGTCCCCAGTTTAACGGGTATTATCCCAGTTGACGTTATGAGTTGTTTGCAGCAGATTTGCTAAGTTTATTGTGAAGATCAAAATTCTAAGGATCCAAAATCCTAAAATTGTTTCTTCAAGGATCATTGAAGGTTCTATGCTTATGGTAACTTAGGTCTACCTAGACCTTCCGGTATGGTTTCTTTTAACAAATTTATATTGTCTTACTTGTAATAATTTCAAAACGTTTTAAGGGTTATCCCTTTAAAGATATTATATTGTGTAATCTTTTACTAATTTTTAAGGATATTTTATCCTAGAGTTTGTTCTTTAAGAATATTTTATCCTAAATAATTTTCATAAGGAACTTTTATCCTAAGATCTTTTACTCAAGATTACTTTTCAAAACTATCAATAATGCTAAAGATATATCAAACAAACTTTTAAAATAAATAACAAGCAGATAGTTGAAAGTTTTATATTATTTGAAATAAGTCACCAGGACTTATCCAAAATTCTTAACCCGGACTTCACCATGCAAAAGATGGACCATCCATCCGGGTTAAGTGGACTTATCCAAAATTCTTAACCCGGACTTCACCATGCAAAAGATGGACCATCTATCCGGGTTAAGTGAGTGCTACTAACTGTCCATGAGTGCAGGAAAGATAAAAACAGGGGCATCAAAGGTTTCAACCCCACAAACAGAGGACCCATCCACCTTTGTCACCCCCGCAAAATTGTCTAAAGGATCATGGATCCTTTACACTAGTCACTACTGTCTATTACAAACCAAAATTATTATTCATAAAAACATCAACACAAAATAAAAAGTGGGCTCTGGCCTTGTCTTCTGTATCCTAAATCGTGCACCAAATCTGCATCTTCACCCTCAGCAGCACCTTCTCCCTCGCCAGCTTCAGCCACCTCCTTCACACCGCTCGTCCCTACTTCACCTGCATCAACCATTCTGCCTTCAGCTTCATCCTCGCCTCCACCCAAGTCAATCAAGGCTTGCTTCCACTTCTTGACTTCCCATGAAGATTTGTCAAAGGACGGATCATTGGCCTCTGATGTGTTGTGCCCGTGCGTCTTAAAATTATAAGAGGTTGGATGATTTGCTTTTGCATAAGATCGTGTTTTAAATTTATAAAAGTGATTTCTACAAAGACTAAACACACACAAAACAGGCAACTGTACCTATCGTATATGTAGAATAGTATTGGTAAGAACCAAGTATCGATCCGTGGATACAAAGGTTTCTAATAATAAATCGTTTTTTTACTTTAATCGGAGGTTTTAATCATTTTGGGGTTGATTTTTAAACTTTTTATAAAATATAAATACTTATATATATAATATATAGGTGACCTAGAAAAGAGATTCTAAACGAGTTGTTCAATTATGCGAAGGTTACCATCTAAGATCAAGAATCCACTCCATTTTGTCATTGATAATTAATATGTAGACATGTGATAAACTTGCCGTAGCAATATATGATAGATAGCTCCTTAAGCCTTAAGTGAGCATCTTCGGCACTAAGGAGATGGTATGCGCATATTAAAGTCCACCATTTCCTAATTTCATACCATCTCAATGATGTCGATTTGAGTTGACAAGTAGTTTCGTAAAGTAGAAAGATTAGGATTGACTTCGATTTCTCAAATAACAATTCTAACAACTTCGGGTGGTTGTATTTCATCACACAACCTCCCCTTGGTTGATTTACGTAGGTTATAATTACACATTCCGTTAACATATGGTTTCTTTAACTAATTTGATATCCTAAGCAAAGCCATTTTCGGATTACCAAGGTTTAGAAAAATACACCATAACTTATATCTCATCATTTCTAAGTACAGTATAAGGATCCATGTTTCAATAATGTATCAAAGTATTTCTATCTTTCAAGAACATGAATCGATCATGAACGATTGCCAAAGATATTGACAACCACCAACTTTGATTTAGTGATTTAAGATGGTGAAACATTTCTCATCAAAAGATAATTGTAATTTAACCATGTACTTTACTATACTACATCACATGTCTTGGTTAATTATCAAGTAAAACAAAGCTTCTTCATAGATTTTAGATGGTAAAAGGAGTTTAGCTCATAATGAGCATAGTGATAAATATTAAGATGATTGATAATAACAAATACATGATTAAACTTGGAACAATCTAACCAAATATAGATGAATCCCTCTTCTTAATTATGGTAATGATGGTTGATGATGATGATTAGTGGTGATGACCTCCAAACCTTCAAACTCTTCACTAGATCTTCAAAGTGAGTGTTAGTGTGTGTTTTTATAAGTGAAAACCGGAGAGAATTCTTTTCAAGTCACACTCTTCAAATGGTAAAAGAGCCTCTATTTACAGGCAATCTGGAGTGTGAAGCACAGCCCCGTGCTTGATGAGCACGCCCCCGTGCATTTTTATGACATGTGCTAGATTTGTTTTGTCTTTTCTGTGACGTGGCCACGGCCCCGTGGTTGGTAGGCACGGCCCCGTGATTTTTAGTGAGATGTGCTCATTTCTTCTTTGTCTTTTATGTGTTCTCGTCCACGGCCGCGTGCATGATGAGCACGGCCCTGTGCTTTTGTTTCCAGATTTTGTCTTTTATTGTGTCAAAAGCATGGGGGTGTGTTTCTTTGTTTTCTTGTGTTTTCTTCTGTTTTTCTTCGTCTTTTTGCTTGTTTCTTCGATTGAGGCTTGGTTTCACCTGAAATTATGTTTTATTATGATAAGTAGTCTTTTATGCTATGTTATTGGATAGAAATTGCAGTTTTTAGAGACTATTTGATGCCGAAAAGATGTATATTTATATGAACATCAACCTCAGTCACCAGTTTAATTCTAGCTTGGAGGACTGACTTGGCTGCCCAGACCTTTGCCTCTTCAGTAGCCCGATTGATCTCGTCATGCATTTGGACTGTGAGTGCGGCAGCATGCTCTTCTATCTGTCTCTTCTCTTTGGTCATCTTGGAGAGTGCCTTATCCTTAGCGGCAGCCATAGATCTCATTGCAGCGAGGGTCTCTTCATATTCTCCTTAGCGGTAGCCATAGATCTCAACGCAGCGAGGGTCTCTTCATATTCTCCGACAGTCTTCTCATAATGGCTTCGGGCAGAATTGATGGCTTATAAAATAAAACAGGATAAGCTTAGAAGGATACTTGGATAATAAAAATTGAAAGGATAAAGGATCCTTACGGTCGAAAGCATTTCCAGGATCTGTTTCTCAGTGTCAAAGGGATTCTCTGGTTCTGAACTCTTCTTCCTCTTAGCTCCTGACTTAACTCGAGTTGTGATTGGACGAGGCTCGAACGTAGGAGTTGGTTTCGGGGTCTCTTTCTTGGTAAACATGCAATCGATATCCTCAAGGGAGAACTTGGAAGCAGACTTTCCTGATTTCTGAGCGCCTGTAAACAATAATTAGCAGATAAGTTTTCAATTATTACACTTTTTAATACTAAAAATTATTACTCTTACTTGACATGATTGACTCTGAGTGTGATTCTTGAAAAGCTTCAATGAACTTGGCTTGAAAGGTTCTGATTGCAGGATCCAGTGATAAGAACTTCTCAACTCTTTCTTCGACTCCAGGAAGAGCAGACAGCAAATCAAAATTCTCAAATACACAAGCAATGAAAAATATTAGCAAAAAGAATAAAGTATCCTACCTTGGTTACCTAAGGATCCTAGATCCTACCCTTTGGTATCCACTTTTTGGGAAGGTCAGTTCCACTCGGTATGGAATCCCTTTTTACAAAGAAAAATTGGTTCCTCCAGAGGGTACCATTTAGGGTAACTTTGGAAATGGGGATCACTTGGTGGGGTTTTGATTTGAAGACGAAGCGACTGGAACCGTGGTTAACCAGATTGTACAGATACGACAACTCTGCTAAGCCGAACTCGACACCTTCTTCTTCGATTATCCTCTCTATGGTGTGAAGAACTCTCCACAACATCGGCATGGTTTGAATATAACTAATACCCGTCAAGGTGAAGAATCTTTGGGTAAAATCGGGAAAAGGGTACTTGTAGCCTATAAGAAACGGTTGGGCTGGAAAGCAAACCCAGTTTTTCGATATACTATCGCTACGGGTTGAATGATCGAAGGGTCGGAAAACTGTGTTGGCCGGAAAGTGTGATCGGATGTCGTCAATCTCCGGATCTGTGAACTTACAGATCTCGAAGGTAGGGGCTTGAAGGATACTTTGTGAGTAGAGATCATCGGGGTCGGTATGATTGAAAGAAGAAGAGGAAGAGGATACAGAAGCAGTCGACATATTGAAAGAAAACAAAAAAAGAGAAAGAAGGATACCTGGAAGACGCCTAAATTTGTGGTAATTAAGAGAATTATGATTATCTCATATATAGGCGGCGTATAATTTATCGATATTAACCGCCTGACACACGTCTAATCACCTTTTTTGCAGGGATTTTGAAATTTAAAATGACAGCTGTTTTACACAATCACCCGCCATTTTGGGGGCAATTGTTAGGGCATAAATTTTATGCTGAGGATCCTTAATCCTTAACTATCTTATGGATAGATTATCCTTAAGATATGTGGCAGGTTATAAAGGATCAATGATCCTCGGCGTTATTTGTTTACTAATGATTGCGTTTAGTATGGTGTTGTGTTAGACAGGTATAACAACTCTAAGATCCAGTCTACTGTACGTTCCGCTACGAGACATCTATAGCATATGGTCAAGATTGAAGACTAAGCTATAGCGAGAAGTAACGGAATAATAAGATCGATTGCCAAGTACTAAAAGACAATATATGTCATTCTTGAAGACGTGCTTGCATCAATTATCCTTATGGAGTATTCTCTAGCTGGAGTATGGATCCAGGATCCTTATTCAGCATGTCTATTAATGGACGATTTCGTGTGAAGACTGATATTTTAAATATCAACAATGGTTCCTAGACCTAGTCCACCACTTAATTCGTTACTAAACGGCTATCAGCACGTGGTCAAATTGCACAATAATGAAGAGTGGAAGACTAGTGGATTTATAGGATATAGTTGTTAATTAGTTACTTATTATTTTCTTTATATACTGAGTCGTGATCAACATAAGAACTCACACAAACACACGTATTCTAGCTGCTAAGATATTTTGTACTCACACATATAGTATTCGTTGATCAACAACTCCACAACACTTGTAATCATCTTTTTACCATTAATAAACTTGACGGTGATAGTTTTCACCGTCCGAGGGTTTTTTGTGCCGGAGATTATAATAATCACGTACCATCCGACCAAGGATTACATTGTTAATCTTTGACCGAAGCAATTCGACCAAAGATTACCTTGCGAGTTTTTGACCGAAGTAAGATTATCATAATCAAGGGTTTTTTCCCTTGTGATCAAATCATTGTGTTCATCAAGATTTCGATTATACATTCGCTCTTATCGTGTTAGCACTATACCTCACTTTACAGATATGGATTTATTATCCTTAGCTTTTTTTTATCCAAAACAATGCTTAGCAGATTTTTGTCCAAAACAAGGAATGTCGAGAATGTTTTCTGACATAACCCTAATTCGTTAACGAAATAATAACGAATTAACGAGCAATTCGTTAAACCAATTTATTAAGAAGAAATAACGAATTAGCAGCAGTACATTAAGCCATTCGATAAGTGATTCGTTAACGGAGAACTAACGAATGAAGCCTCAGTTCGTTATAAAAGCCAGTTCGTTATAAAGGCCACTTCGTAGTAAAAACCAGATCATTATGATGGTCCATTCGTTAAGAAATAACGAATGAGCCCATTCGTTATGAGATAACACATTCGTTAAGAAATAACAAAGGAGTCCATTCGTTAAAGGACTTGATGACGAACTAAAGTTTGAAAGAATGACAGAAAGGTCCCTGGACTTAAGATAAAATGGATTAATTACAAAGAATCCCTCGAACTTTACGAGTTAGCAAATAAAATAATGATTAAGAATTCTAATGAAAAATGTGTTAGGACAGTTAATGGAAATAAATTTTTTCCAGGCTGACCTGGAAGCTCGACCCCAGCCAGGGCTCTGCCCCTTGGACCCTGCTAGGGGCTGCCTCCCCTAGAACCCCGCTGCCAGGGGCGCTTCCCCCGGACCCCCGTTCGTTGAGGGTTATAAATAGGCTAGAAATGCGATATGGGTAGTGATAGTTAATTGATACATGTAATTGTTATACAGTTAGTCGCGCACAACTATTGATAGGAATAACCATTAACGGTGAACGTAACCGCATTCAGGTGAGTTTCTAGCCCCATTTCCCTGTTATGTTTTCGGGGCTGTGTGCATACTCGTTGTGAAGTGTGAATACACTTACCTTAAGTGGTAAGTGTATGCTATAATGTTTGATGTGATATATATATATATATATATATATATATATATATATATATATATATATATATATATATATATATATATATGTTATGAATGGATGTCTGTCGATGTGTGAAGGATCTTCGGATATTGCACGTATCAACAAGGAAAGTAATGTTTGTCGGTGTGTGAACGATCCTCGGATATTGCACGTATCACCAAAGAGAATGATTTCCAGGTAATAAGCAGTGTGTATGAATGTTATGTTGTGACTTGTTTATTACGTAACTAATGTAACGATAAGAAGTGGGTAGTAGGCAAGTAGAGTTAGAGTGTGGTAGAAGTGGTAACAATTTGGTAAGGGTGTAAGTGTCATGACGATAGTACGTGGTAGGTTAAGCCTATACGTGTCTTCGTTATTAATTGGCACAACGATAGTATGTGGGAGGTCTAGCCTCTACGTGCCTCCGTTGAATAAGTGGCAATACGTAAGTACGTGGGAGAGCAAGCCTGAATGTGCTTCCGTAATCAAGTGGCTAAGATATAGGGGCAGTAAAGAGGTTAGCGGTGAGGTGAGCATGTTAGATGAACGATTATGTGTCTTTGGACACATGTGTGTGTGTGTGTGTGTATAAATACATGTAATGGTTGTATAGTAAGTTGCCAGATTAACTAGAACTCACTCAGCATAGCTGACTTTTAGTATACACGTAGTAAATACTCTTGAGGAGCTAGCATGAGAACGGCCATGGCAAGGATTGAACGACTGGCATCTTAAAATAGAAGAAATGATGTTTTAAAGATGATGTATTATGATACGTTTTAATGACAAGTTTGTATGTTTTGTAACAAATGACTGAAGCTAACATTTCCGCGAAAAGTTTTAATTAACTCTGATTTGTAGAACTATGTTTATAAGTAAATCCAACATGAAATGTAGGGCACCGGGACCGGTGCCTTACATCAAGTCGTGGTGATACACGAATACTCATCTTTAGTTCGATTTAATTACACATTTTGATACAAGAATAATCAAGTTTCGACTCATTTTCTTTATTTATATATTCATTTAAAATTTAGAATTTTTAAAGTTCGAAAGGTCAAAACTGAATTTCAATTCGATTACTTTATTATTTTTATTCATTTTCAACTACATTTTAGAATTGAAAAATTCGAAAAGTCATGGTGGTACATGAACACTTGATTCGATTTCACCATTTATACTAACTTCAATACAGTTTCCATATGGTTAGTTAATAATTTATGAAACTTTTTTTTAAAATGCAAAAACTGATGGTTATTCATATATTGATTTCGAATTTAGTTTCATGCGATTTTATTTCTTTACTTATTCTTATGATTGATTTCGATGTATTTGTTGGTCATTTTTCATATTTACGTCCCAAGTCACGTGAGTTCTTCACATTTCATGCCTTCTCGTCGTCGCACTTAAAACTCAACCCGCAAAATGTCAATCCAAGTTATCAAGAAATTGGCCTTCGCGATCCGGATCATCCCACGTTTAACCACACCCATCTTTATCGCCATAGTAAATTCAAATTCAAACCCAGCACAATCCTTGGAAACATAAACCAAACCCAACCGAAAAGCCTCGCATATAAACACGCTCTTTTTGAAGTATGTGTAGTTCCACCACCTTTTTCCTCCCCGCGATGCCGAAATGCTTCAATTTGTGGTTGATAAAGTTACCACTTATTGATATAACCTATCCATACTCAACACCGCCCACCCATTTGCAAGACCTGTTACATAATCATTTATCCTGATCACATGCTTGACAGTATTTCCGCGCTACACAACTAATATCATTATGGTGACCCGAGCACACCCTCCATACTTCGAAAGACCTAACTTGTTTCTGCCATGCAATACCTTACCCCGCATCCCTAGTCTATTCTATTCGATTTTTCGGTTTCAACTCTTAGATTTTACAAACCCATTAAACTCGTATATATTTTCTTTTGCATAATTAATTTCTTTTACTAACACAAATTCATGGTTACTATAAATATTTAATTTTCAATTAAATATATATTCTTTAAAATTGACTTCAAGCCAATCCAAATTATTTTATTATTTCCATTATTATTATTGTTATTGTTATTGTTATTGTTATTGTTATTGTTAGTGTTAGTATCATCGTCATCGTCATCGTCATTATTATTATCATTATCATAATTAATATTTTAATAATAATAATAATAATTATTATTATTATTATTTGTGGCATTCGTCAAATTCAGGTCCCATTTGTATTCGTTTTGTATCCATTTACTATGTAAACCGACCCGTTTTGTAAACCGAAACTTATGATATAATCAAAATGATGGATTTGATTTTACAATATTGTTTTACACTTGTTGGTTTTTGAAGAGACTAGCCTCGGTTTAACTTTAAATAGCTCCAAACCGTAAACCGAACTTGTTTACTAGTTTTTTTAAATAATTATATAAACATGCTTTATGTTAGATTTAAGTTTCTAAAATCATTTTTATGAGTTCTATGGTTATGGGTTTGTAGAATCTCACCTCGGTCTTAACC